>NC_084615.1:43969777-44209777 GCF_033978795.1 Nerophis ophidion | reverse complement strand
ATTTGTGTCAACAGCCGAATGGATTTTGAGTTTGTAATGCTTAAGAATGTGATAGGACACTAATCTGTGCTAACTGAAAAACATGAACAACAGCTCAGAGAGTACACGGCCTTTTCTGATGCGGGTCCCAAACTCTGGAACGAGCTCCCTCACCATGGGACACAGGCCCTTTCTTAGGCTACTTTTAAGACCCTTCTTAAAACCCATTCTGAACTATTTTTAACTTTTGAACCGCCTTTTATCGGATTGTTCTTTAGATAATGTGTTTTTTTATCTGATCTTTTGTTTAAAATACTTTACTTCTACTTTAAATGATTTGTTTTAGTCTGTCCTTTCACTGTAATTTTCAGTTTTTATTAGTTTTTTTTGTTTTTAGTGTACAGCCCTTTGTTTTATTAACTGTGGTTGTTTTTAAAGGGCTTTATGAATAAAGTTGGTATGGTATGGTATGGTACATAAATTGAAAAGAAAGTATGAAATACATTTTATGGACCTGCTTAATGTGTTCCCTCTTCTGGTACTTCTCGCTGTAGTACTGCTCCTGGCGCAGCGTGAGGAGCTGCTGCTGCTGCTGCTCCTTCAACTCCGACACATGCAGGCTGCAGTCCTGGTCCAGCTCGCTCAGCTCCCGGTCCAGCGCGGACAATGACTGCTCTGACCGGCTGGATGGACACATTCGTAAATAAAACATACTTTTAGTGTACTGATACGCCAACAAAACTCACAGTTTTCATGGGTATGAAGAGTTAAGGAGCGCCACCTACCTTTTCTTACCATCTCGTTTGTGGCTCTTCTGCAGGGCCGAGCGGCGCCGCTGGTGCTGACTCTGGAGCTCAGAGGCGCGGGCCGTGTGCTCTTTAATAAGTTCACCGGTCTTGCGGTGATGTTTGCGCACCAGCTCCTTCATCTCCTTGTACTGCTTTCGCTGCTCACGCACAAAGCCTTTCTGCTGCTTCAGCTCCTCCACAGTCTGAGCTTCCAGTTCTAAACAAACAATGACAGCAAAACAAAAGTGTATGTATAATCAATGTCCACTCCTGATTAACATTTTAAGATCGGTTGACAAATTGAAAGATTTTACATTTTTCACTGTTGGATCGTAAAGGGCACCTATTATGCAAGACCAACTTTTCTTACCTATTGGTACCTGTTTTTGTCTATTTGGGATCTGCTTAAGTTCTGAAAATTTGACATCAAACCATGAAGGCATGACGGGGATATTTCGAAAACAATCTTGCCTTCCTTCATATGAGCTGTTTGGAATTTGACAAACTTGTGACGTTTTTCTTCACATGTGATGTCAGCGGCTATCTCCATTTATGGTACTTACATATAAAGAGCTTTGTGCAGGTCTGCCATTATAGTCCGATGTTGTAGTTAATAAGCTTCTTCTTTTTCTCTATCCTCTTGTAGTGAGGCAAACTGGCTCAGCTGTTGCAAACTCTTTATTCAAATACAAGGTAACATATACTGTAGGTCTTACTTATATCTGTCAGAGTCAATATGTCAGTGCTAAAAAGCACAACATGGCGTACCGCCCACAAAATGGAGCATCAGATGGTCAGAAAGCCGCTGTAAAACATAATCTAGGCAAAATGTATGACCCCTTTGGAAGGTTTTAAGTAGTGCTTCAAAATGCAATAAGAAGACATAGGAGTGAGACAACAAAAACATTTTGAAAAAGCAATTTATTGCAAACAAGCATTAACTAAAAAAGGCTGTCCCCTGATCAAAATCCAATTAACAAGATTTGGGGATTGATGGCAAGGGAAGTTTACAAAATGATCAGTTCCAGACAGCGGATGTCCTCCGTGCAGCCCTCGATCATTACCACCAAGCATACTCAAACCAAATTTTGAGGTGGTTAACTATTGATCATCTGATGAACAGACTATTTCAGTTCATTGGTTGTTTGCATGTTGTGACTTACTCCATTTTTTTGTCTCACTTCTATTTCTTTTTTTGCATTTTGAATCACTACTTAGAGAGCCGTCTCAAGATCCAACAGTGCAACATGTACAATCTTGCAATTTTTCAACAGGTCAGGAGTGTACAGTATATTGCAGGTGTCTAAGCCTTACCTGTGAGCACGCTCTGGATGATGTCCTCCGTCTTCACTGCAGGTTTGAGAGGGCCTGGACAGAAGAAAACATGTAACTTGGAGTATTTGCTTACTCTGAATGTAACAAACAGTAACATTCAAAAGTTTACACACACTTGCCGATGCTAATGAATGATAAACTATCTCAATACTAGAAGTATTACTAGTATTAGTACTAGTATTAATGACACAAAATAGTGACTATGCATGTTTCATGGAAGTACCTGCAGATTGAGGCTGATGGCCGACCAGCGACGGAGGTTTTGGGGCAATGGGGTTGAGGCTCAGTCCATTCTCTGCAGGCAACACAACTCTCAGGTCCAACTTAGAGTCTAACGGGGGGTCGCTGCCAGCCTCCACCTGTAAATTACATCAAGGCACAATCAAACCAGCAAAAAACTCAATTTATTGGTTAAGTGGAAAACTTGCAAACAAAGGAGAGTTTACTTCGTTTTAAACTGTCCCTTTAAAAAAGCTTGGATTACATTACAACAATGAAGAAAACTTTCCTCCAGTGGTCTTTGACAAATATTCTGATATGTTTGAGTGTTCCAGAACACTCTGTAGACACAGCGCCTGTAACCAACTCTCTGCAATGACATCCTCCGCACGTATGTGAATCCATCCAAGTGACTTATTTCCTCCCCTCACTTTATTTATACCCCAACGCTGAGCTCTGCCCTTTTAGAGCAATCATGCTTACTTGGAGACGGTTGCCATGGCCACAGACGGTAAGGCGGATCTTATGTCAGAACGCCAGATCAGTTAAATGGACACCTAATTGAGGAATCATTCTCAGCCTTTCAATTTTATTTTGAAAAGTGATGTTTACATGATTGTGTTTATTTTAGCACATACTGCAGTATATACAGTATGTGCTTTTATTTTGAAAACTAGCAGTTATAGTTTGTCTTGATGCAACCAAATAGGAAGGTTGCATATGACGTCACATCCGTTTTTCTTCTTCGCGGCTTAATTCACACGATGGTCAAGCAGCGTGAGCATAGCGTTAAAACAAGTGAGAGTGAGTTGAGTTTGATAGGAAAAATCTGTATTGCTGTTCTGTTCTGGGGTGTTACAGTCATTCAAATAGAGAGATAGGAAATAGCTTTCAGAGTCTCAAAAGAAGTGGTTCATAACGGTAATAAAGTGAGGAAAAAATTAAAGTGCGTCGAAGAAATGGCTCTTAAAAATATCACTTTCATCATCTTGTGGAAGACAATCGAACCACTTGTGTTTGTAGCAATCACTTTGTAAAATGTTTATTTTAACATTTGATTTGTTTGAGAAACTTTCTGTGATGCAATCAAGTTTATTCTCTACTATGTTAGTGTTTGATAGCAGAACTACACGTAAAGAAAGAACAATAGATCGCATTAGCTTGTGTCCTTTTGCCTAAATCTGCTCAGTGGCCTAGTGGTTAGAGTGTCCGCCCTGAGATGGGTAGGTCGTGAGTTCAAATCCCGGCCGAGTAATACCAAAGACTATAAAAATGTGACCCATTACCTCCCTGCTTTGGCACTCAGCATCAAGGGTTGAAATTTGGGGTTAAATCAACAAAATGATTCCCGGGCACAGCCACCGCTGCTGCTCACTGCTCCCCTCCCCTCCCAGGGGGTGAGGGTGATGGGTCAAATGGAGACGATAATAACACCACACCTAGTGTGTGTGTGACACTCATAGGTACTTTAACTTTAAATCTCTTGTAGGACCTCGATGTTGCTAGCAAACATTGCTGAACAACAGGGAAATCTATAGCTAAATAATGAGACAACATTTCTTCACATCATAAAAACAACTGCAGACATGAATATTGGATGAGACTAATATTTTTTGCAGGAATTCAACTTCCAACACACTTATCCTTATTCTCATTAGTGTCACAAAGGATAAGTCCTACTTTGTCTTTCACAGATTAATGCTTAATTTGTGGACCCCTCGGATGTAAAGACAAGTGCCTCCAATCTTTTCTTCTCTAAATACCGTAAGTGTCAAGGGAAGTGAGGTAGCAATAACCTCTTGGTTTAAATCTTTTTTTTTTTAAATATTTTTCTTAAGAGTGCAAAAATTCATTCCATCCCATTTTAAAAATGTTTTTTATGATCGCTTTTATATTTGCCTCGAAACCTTTCAAAATAAGTCTAAATCTGCATGGATTATGGTAAATAAACAGTTGCCTAATGTTGTTTAGACCATCGCCTGAAACCCAGAAGTGCCCAGATGTGCCTCTAGGTCACGTGATTACAACCCACGAAGTGTGGAGATAAAGTTTTATTTAGAAAAGTAGTCTAATGCAACTAATTTTAGTGAATGTTGCAGTATATACATGCTTTTGTTTGGAAAAAAATGTTTGTTACGTGTAGTCGAGATGCATTCGATCAGCATTTAGTGCAGTTTGTAAGTCATTTTATTGAGAAAAATACAGTTTACACTGTTTGTTACTGATTACTGTGCAGTGTAAAATGTAATTGTTTTGTTTTTTAAAAAAAAAACAGTGTCGAATGCAACTAATTTAGTGCAGCATGTAAGTGTTTTTATTTTGAATACTACTTACACAGTAATTATGCAACCAACCAGCAAGTAGTGGAGTATATAAGTAATTTTATTTTGAAAAAGTTTGAAATTACACGTTGTCGAGACACAACTGAGTAGTCTAAAGGTTAGACGTTTTTATTCTGAAATACAGTGTAAGGCATGATCAATTTTAGCATATCGTGCAGTATGCAAGTGCTTTCATTTTGAATTAGTCCATACACAGTGCGTGGTGCAGTATATAAGTGCTTTTATTTTGGAAGTTATTATTCCAGGTTATCTTAACTCAAATGAGTAGTGTGAAGATCGCAATGTTTTATTTTTGAAAAGCAGCGTTGACTACCACCCATTACAGCATGCAAGTGCATTTATTTTTAACTAATCCTTACACAGTAAAATTGTACCAAACAGCATGTAGTGCAGTATATAGGTAATTTCATTTTGAGAAAGTTTGTAGTTACAGACTGTCTAGCCACACCCGAGTAATGTGAAGGTTTGAAGGATTTTGTTTTTGAAAAGCAGTGTTGAAAGAAATCCATTTTAGCAGTGTAGAGGGGCTTTTATTTTGAATTAGTCTTTACACAGTCAAGACACAACCAAACAGTGTATTGCAGTATATATGTGGATTTTATTTAAGATAATACATACAGGTTTTCTATACACAACTGAGTAATGTGAACTTCGGAAGGTTTTATTTTGAAAAGCGGTGTTAGATGCAACCAATTTTAGATTATAGTGCAGTTTGCAAGTGCTTTTATTTTGAATTAGTCTTTACACAGTCGAGACACAAGTGCTTTTATTTTGAAAGATAGTAGTTACAGGTTGTATAGATGCAACGGAGTAGTGTGACGTTTGGAAGGTTTTACTTTCAAAATTAGATGCAACCAATTTTAGCATGTAGTGCAGCACACAGACGCTTTTATTTTGTTCTTAACAGTTTGACTAGATGCACCTGCTTAGCGTGAAGTTTGGAAAATTAGATTTAATTTTGAAAAACAATATTGAAGTGTATAATTGTTTGTCAAACTCCCTGTTTGTAAATCATCTTCCCACACAAATACTGTACACTCACCTCTTTATCGGCCTCCTCGTCTCCGCCCTCTTCCAGGGTGAGCGCCGCAAGCTGATTGGCTCTCTGCTCCATCAGGTTGACGTAGCGTATGGGGTTGGACAAAGCCTCAATGACGTCTGGCAGTGGAAGACAAAGACGATGAGTTTGTGTTAGTTTTGTAATCTGCCTGAAAAGATCTGGGGAGTGCTAGGTCACCTGCGAATGTGTCCGGGACGTAATCTTTGACTTCCACGTAGACGAAGAGTGCGGGCAACATGAGCGACTGGTTCTTCTCATTCCTTAGGTTGATGTAATGATAGCCTGCAATAAAGGTGAGAAGACATCATGACATGTTTCCATCTTTGAAAGGATAAGACCGGCGCGTCACCTGGACGAATGGCCGACACAGGGATGATTCGGTGTCCGATGAACTTTCCTCCCTCTTCGAACACGGCGATCCTCAAAGACGCCAACGTGGGGAGGACCACCTTCTTGAAGACGATGGCCTCCTCTTCCCAGACGGGGTTGACCCCGTTGCTCTGAGACGTTTTAGTCTTGAAGGCCTTCCTCTTGGTGTCCACGGGCAGTCCGAACATGTCGATCTCGACGTAGGTGCCCACTTTTTTATCTGAGAGGAACTGACCCGAGATGATCTGGAGGGAAAAGGAAAGCTTTGATGGACTAGTACTAGTTTCTCGGTTTTGAGTCTCAGGAATGAATTGGCTTCACATTGTTTCTCACAAGGAAAATTGCTTCAGTTTCTGTACAATTTGGTATTCGTTGAACCTTCTGGAATGGATTACTAACAAAAATCGAGGTACCAGTGAACTGTTTGCCACTCAGGGGCTTCGGAGGCGGTGGGTTCTGGGGCAGGATCGTTGCCCCGTCGACTCATGTATGTGTATGTTTATATACGTATATATGTGTGTTTTTGTATATATGTAATTAAAGTTTTTAATTTGTTTTTCTTTTTTGTTGGGGGCTGGTGTCGGCCTAGAAGCTTGCTTGCCCCGCAAGGGTCGGCAACCCGGTTGCCTCGGCCGACACCAGCCTCTGGGTCCTGCAGCTGGCTGGCCTGCCTGCGTGGAGCTGCTGGTGGTGCATTGTTCCCTAGGCATCGCACCTGCTGTTTTGGGTTGGACTTTCTGTGTGACTGGGGCCGTACGTCTGCTCCCGCACATTCTGGGAGACAGATATACTGTATATACAAACACACATACATACAGTAAATACGCACATACATTAGGTACATATGCAAACACATTCATACATACATTAACACACTCGGTACATACATCCCAAGCAAATTCACTGTACAAACCATACAGTGAATTTGCGTAAGTGTAACTGTACATACACATGCACACGTACATACATACACACATGCATATAATCATGTTTCATCAAACATAAAATGGGTTAAAACACGACACATTGCTAAAACTCCACATATTTTTACCATAACAATCTAAAAGGTTGACGAGTCCTATTCTCTTTCTTCACCTTTCTTTATCTGTTTTCTTTTGTAATTATTATTATTACTTATTAAGTGTTATTTCTATTGATATTTGCATTGCTCATTTTGTAGTGCAATAATGTTCATTGTCATTTTTGTGTTATTACTATCTACTTCATTAACTGGTTCTTTGATAAAAATGTTGGTATATTAGTATATATCCTATTCGCTGATGTTGTTCTGTTTTTGTTAATGTTGTTGTCTCTCTCTGTCTTATCCTCCCCTTCTCCCAGCAATGTCCCCCTCTGTCTTCCTTTCTATCTTTCTTTCTATCCCCTCCGGCTCTAGTCCGGCTGCACCAAACATATCCATTGAATAAAGTCAAATACAAATAAGGCAACAAGAGATTTATCTCACTTATATTTTGTAAAGCAAATCTCTACAGCATGTATGGGCATCTACATCAACAATATTATTTGACCGAGTGGCTGGACAGGGCATGTACAAAAACAACAACTATTGTCGTAGCGTGCACATACTTTCACAGAGAGCGTGTTTGCTACAATTCCGTCGACAGTGTTCTCGGTGAACGGATCAAAGTGCTTGTCCGGCCGCCTCATAAACTCCGGTTTGAGCCGAAATCCGCTCTTGCCGTTGTACTCATACATGCCCAGGTTGAGCTGCATGGACAGATCTGTGAAAAAAGCATACATTATATTGTTATTCTTCCATATCTAAGATGACATTGACCTTCTTACCAATGGTCTGAAAGTTGAGCGCCACCAGCTGACAGCCGGCGTTCCAGAAGAGCTGAGGGTTGTAGTTTGACGAATCCACCCGGGTGCCTTTAGGGTAAATCCTGCTTAGCTGCAATTTGTTGTATCTGACGCAATCAGGCTAAGGATGACACTGCTCTACAGCTACACTGCGTTAGCTGACCTATAACTTGCGGAGCCATGGGAGTCCAGCTGAAGTGTTGCAAAATATATTAGAACTTCATCACAATTGAAGACAGAGACACTATTTTTGGCCTATGTCCATGTCTTAAGTAGCGTTACAAACACACAAAATTTGAATGCAATCGAAATAAAATTGAAACCTGTGTTCTGTATACTAGAAAATATCGGAAAGTTTTTGCGATTTATTGAAATTGTATGCAAATGCTATGAAAAATGGAATCTAGCGCCGTTTAGCTGTATTTAACGTAAATTAAAATAAATAATTATGTTATTACGACCTGTGAGGCAACTTTTTTTTTACGTTAAATTGTAGCGCTGAGATGCTTTACTTAGCTAAAATGACATTGACTATGTTCACAAAGCAGGAAATAATGACTATTTACTTTTTTTATTAAATGAAAACTTTTCATATACCCGTAGTTGTTTACGTTCCAAAAATGCAATGTCTGATAAAAACTGATTGATAGTGCCCCAGTCAATATGTGTCTGTCATATTAGACACATATCGGATTTATGACCAGATACAAAAGGAGAATTGTATTTGTACTGTTCACACTGCGGTTATACGGTACACGGGTACTGATAAAGTATTATTGAGTTAAAACGATACTATACTGCCTTTGAAAAATACTGGTACTTTTTTCCCCCGCTTTAGTGTGGCGGTGACGTCAGCACGCACACACAAATTGCATAAAGCAGAAACAGAATGAGGAAGAATGGAATAAATGGCAATTTTACTGGATAATAAAGAGGGTGCGTGATGCGCTATATGGAGGTATTTGGCTTCAAAATGATCGATAAAGGTGTCACATAAAACATGGTGGCAATGCAGTATTGCTACCTTTGCTTCAAACTTAGGTAAACATGACAAATATCAAACTTGGGTAAACATAACAAATATTCAGATCTGCACAAAGAGTTTTAGAGTGGCAGGAAATGTAGTTAACTAGCTTCCCTGCTGTGCACATGTAGGCGTGCACACAGCTGGTTGGCTCGTTGACAATTATTAGCCAGTCCAAACCGCCCACGTAGCGTGAACTTATGCAAGCGAAATGATTGAATTTTGTTAGAAATTCATACTATTTTTGTTTTATCTTTAACAATGTGTGTTCTACTTGCATGTTACATGTCGTATCTGTATAGTTTTAGCCATGGTATTGTTTTTAGTATTTACTAATTGTCTTATTTGTCTTCAAGCAGAGACCAAGAGTGGCAACCATTAATCATGAAACATTTATTACAATGTCCGTAAAGCTTTCTATTATATTCTAACCAAAACCTAGATTATGGCAGGCTTCATGCAATATGTAAAATAGTGAATTGTTCCTTGAGTGCAAGACAAAAAGGACAATGTGTTCAATGCCTTTTAATTTCAATCTTATAAAATGATTCTAAAAGTATCGATATACTATACATTTTGGTACCAGTACCAAAATATAGGTATTGGGACAACCCAGGTTCATACTGAAATGAAAAAATCTGTCCCATGTCACACCTGGGCAAAAAAAATAGGAATTGACCTGCAGTGTGAACATAGTTAAAGAGCTAATCAGACTAAGGACTACAATGCTAATACTATAGTCGAGGAAGTTGTACAAGTAAGTTTTGCATTGTCTGATATTTCTATATGGAAATTTTAAATAAATCAGTAATAATAATAAAAAAATATATATATACATATTTATTCTAGAACAATATAAACATTTATGTTTAGCTGGATAAAATAAAACAATTGTAACACAATAATTTAAAAATATATCTGTAAGTGTTTGGACTGACACATTGCATAATGCCAAAACGAAACAAAGAAGAGAGCGTTTTAAAGCGTAATGACATCATATTTACATTTGTTGCACTGACAGCAGCATTATCTTGGGCATTGGTCCGCCATCACCATATACAGTATATAGAAGTTCCATCATCATTAACAAGAAAGATACTCCACAAATTCCACAGGCGATTTTGTCAGCTGCTCCAATGCTTTGGTCTCCACAAAAGAAGACATCTGGTAACTGCGACTGGTCTCTGAAAAGTACAAAACAAAAAAAAAATGTAGGCGTTAATGTTTACTCAAATTGTTTTAATGGGTACAAAACATCCTTAAACCAGAGTAACTTGCAAATAAACAACTAATTAGTGTACTTTTGGAAGCCTCAAAGCTGTTAAACTTGACAGGCTGGATGTAGATGACGAGGTTGGACATTTCTTCTGTGGCGAACGCCTCACTGCCCGCCGTGCCCTGCAACACACACATGCAAACAATTAAACACATTACAAAATAAGCAAAAATCATAAATGCATGCCTTCAATCCAAATCTTTGAAGAATGATGGCAGAAATATTAGAAGCAAAGGCTTTTAGGTGAGCAAAAGGCATTTTATCTTACATTAAATGTCCACTAGAGGCCGCTGTCTTCCAGTTGACCCCAGACTAGTATAAACAGAGTATGGCCAACTAAACAACAGGCGCCATATTTGCTACCAACGATGTGTGCGGCTTTGCCCGGATGAATGCAATTACTTGTATTCCATGACATGACTTCATCCTGGAAGTGAAAACCAGTGGTGGTCAACCAAGTCAAGATGGCTGTTTTGCAGCAAGCAGCACAGGAAATATTTCACTACACAAGGGTTTTGATTGATTGATTGAAACTTTTATTAGTAGATTGCACAGTACAGTACATAATCCGTACAATTGACCAATAACCACTAGATAGTAACACCCGAATAAGTGTTTCAACTTGTCGAGGTCCACTTTGATCAATTCATGGTAAAGTGCATGAACTAGGAGCCTAGCTCTTTCTGCAAAAAGCAAATCCATCCATCCATACATTGTCTACCGCTTATTCCCTTTGGGGTTGCGGAGGGCGCTGGTGCTTATCTCAGCTATACTCGGACGGAAGGCGGAGTACACCCTGGACAAGTCACCACCTTATCGCAGGGCGCAAAAAGCAAATACGAGCAAAAGAAAATCAAACTATGCGATGGAATAGATCCCTATACTTTATCAAAAAAGATTTGTCGAGTGATATCTATTGTGCTCCAGACGTCATTCTACACAACAAAACAGAAGAAAATTTGAAAAAGCATGGAGGTCTATAAATTCTTTGAGTGTGGCTGAGTCAAGGAAGTTGGTATGAGGATTCTCCCGGATGAATATGCAAATATTTTTGTGCTCATGATTCAACTTTGCGTCTATTGTTTTTTAATTGCTGTTGCACGTGCCGTTTAAGAATAGGATGTTTTCCCCCCGTCTTTATCAAAATATAACTATAGATGTCAACATTGTGTATGTGTTGAAAGCTTCATTTATGATTGTTGCCTTTGGTAAAAGCTTAACTCTTTTAGGTATTGCTCACATTTGTTTTTTTTTATTTAGACTTGCCGAGTTGGTGCTTTCCGAAACACTCGTAGCAAAAATGTGTCTTAAGAAATACAAATGACATCAAGGTAATACTTAAATGGGAAAAACTAAGAATAGAACAGAATAGAATAGAATAGATCTTTATTGTCATTGTACATTGTACAACGAAATTGCAAGCAAACCCATTAGTGCAAATTTGTAGATGAAACATAAAGACATTGGTACTAACATACGAAATAAATAAACAATAAAACATAAATACCAAGCACACAGCTCACATGCACAGTCATTCTTATTTATGCCTTGATTGTGTTCAGCGACACTATTGCTCTCGGGTAGAAAGTGTTATTGAACCTCTTTGTCCGGCATTTTATCACCTGTATCTACTGCCCGAGGGCAGTAGTTCAAAAAGTTTATGTCTGGGAGAGATGGGTCCCTTATGATGTTTTGGGCCTTTCTGAGGCATCTGGCAAAGTACAGTTCATCTAGAGAGATAGAGAGCAGCCAGTGATCTTAATGGCAGTGTTTATGACCCTCTGAAGTGCATTTCTCTCTGCCTTGGACTGGAGTGCGTGATCCTTTTTTCAAGTTGTTTTGTAAAATCTTACACTCTTTCTCTCTTCTTGATTACCTCTCGAGGAACTCTGAAGAAAGTTTATCCTTTTTGCGATTTGAACAGTTCGTAGAACCACATTTGGCTTTTCCGGAACAAAAGCTAAATGTCGCCTTTCACCAAATAAAAACAGACGCAGGCTTTGCCACCACACATATTTAAAAAGTGGGACGTAAGCCAGACGTGACATCATTTAAAACCAAGCAAAAGCTGTCGTTTTGACGTTTGTTTTTCAGACAAAATAGACCAAAATAATATGTCTACATATAGGTCAAAACATTCTCCAGCTCCTGAACTTACAATAAAATATACTTTCCTACTTGTTTTAGTTTTACTGAGATTCAAAGATAGTCTGTTTTTGTCAAACCGTCTCTTTAATTTTTTTCTGTTATTACCTGTACTAGCTCCTGTGTTCTCTTCTGAACAAAACGCAAACATTGGCCTGGCACAAGAAGCTGTAATCGGTGGCTCTCCAGAGTTGACGGCAAACTTTCACTTCTCATACCTGTCCTTTCTCCGGGTTGTGAAGAAAGGGATTTAAAAACTTTCAACAATTCTCACTGGCGGAGCAGCCCCATGCTGCACAACAGGGCATTTTTACACACTGGAAAATTGACCAAATTAGAAGTCATGGCGCACTGTAGTCATGTAAGTGCCTTTTGACCAATCATTGAGGAGGTCGCCTGAAACCGAGTTTGCCATAATCTCCTTATACACGACTGATTAACCCCATTAACCCACCTCGTCCATGGATCCTTTTTTGCAGTCATCATCATCGTCATCTTCATCCTCGCTTTCTGCCTCCACCTCACCTTGAAAATGAGACAAACGTGTGTGCTTAGATAAAATATAAAAAAAAGAACACTTTGAAAAAAACAAAAAGTCCTAACAATGTTAATACAGATAACAGATAAACTTAATACATGAAAGAGGGGGTTTGACAAACAACGACTATCCTAGAATATAAGAATACTATGAGGATATTATAGTATTCAGTAAAAGCAGAAAAAGAAAGTCAAACAAATACAAATAGGCGAATATGGGGAAATAATTACAAAAGTATGCTTCATTCATTAACAATGTTACAGAAGAGGTCAGTTAGAATAATACATAATGTTTGATGTAGAGAACACTCAAACCCTTTATTTGTTACATCAAAAATATCGAAATTAATGGATTTGGTGAATTTGCATGTAGCAGAAAATCATGTACAAAGCAAACTTTAACCTGCTACCCAAGAATGTACAATTACTCTCAACAAAAGAGAAATATAACCTGAGGGGAACATGTATGTTAAAACATTTGTATGCACGTACAACACTTAAAACCTTTAGTATATCATCAGTATGTGGAAGTAAATTATGGATTAAGCAAAGAAGTCAAAGTACTAATATGATCCAGTTAAAAAAAAACTGTTCAAACTCAAAATGTTTACAAAGTAAAAACAATCCACATATATTTCTTGAACCTGATTGAAAATTTAGACATCATTTACCACATTCTTGGGACGGTGTAGCTCGGTTAGTAGAGTGGCCGTGCCAGCAACTCGAGGGTTCCAGGTTCGATCCCCACTTCTGCCATCCGAGTAACTGCCGTTGTGTCCTTGGGCAAAACACTTTACCCACCTGCTCCCAGTGCCATCCACACTGGCTTAAAAATTCAACTTAGATATTGGTTTTACAATGTAAAGCGCTTTGAGTCACCAGAGAAATGTGCTATATAAATTGAATTCACTTAATTTTCTCAGCAAATTATGTAAATTATTAATGATATATGGGAATTATATTTATGTGTGTGAATTATATTTATATAGCGCTTTTCTCGAGTGACTCAAAGAGCTTTTAGATAGTTAAACTTAATATCTAAGTTACATTTAAACCAGTGTGGGTGGCACTGGGAGCAGGTGGGTAAAGTGTCTTGCCTAAGGACACAACGGCAGTAACTAGGATGGCGGAAGTGGGGATCGAACCTGGAACCCTCAAGTGGCTGGCACGGCCGCTCTATCAACCGAGCTATACCACCCCCATGAGACCTTTACTCATTATATATTTAATTCACTTCTATTTAAATATGTGTTTACATGTATTTATTTCAATATAGGAAGTTAACAAATGTTGAAATGTGACACTGTAAACATACTACATTGTAATTCAATGTATTTTCCAAATAAACCAATACAAAGGCCAAGCGGTAGAGAATGAATGGATGGATGGATGGAATGATCATAATCATCCTAAAATAAAGACAACATTCTATTAGTTTACATGGGAACTTTTAGAATGCCTCTTCAGCTTTTAGTACGTAATGACATCACTGCTGCCCGGCGACCCGACCTTGGATAAACGGGAGAAGACGGATGGTTGGATAATCAAAAATATTCTTCTTACATTTATCAACATTGAATTATGTAGTTAAAAATGGTTTTAAAAATGTCCTCACACCTCCCCTGAACATCAATCTACAAACTCCTTCACTGTTGCCTGCCACCGGTGTTTCTTATCCCCCCCTGAGAAAGCCAGCCCGGTCTGTCTGACACCTGGACATGTGAGACGACAGCTGGAGAGAGTCAACCCAGCCAAGTCAGCGGGCCCTGACCGAGTCAAGCCCTGGGTCCTGAAGACTTGTGCTGCTCAGCTAACTGAGATCCTGCACTCCATATTCAACCTGAGTCTGAAGCTAGAACGGATACCAGTGCTATGGAAATCATCCTGCATAGTGCCGGTGCCCAAGAAGCCCATCCCATCGGGCTTGAATGACTTCGACCAGTTGCCCTGACGTCTCATGTCATGAAGGTCCTCAAGACTTGTACTGGATCAACTGAGACTCCTGGTGGCTCCTTCCCTGGATCCTCTACAATTTGCATATCAGCCCCATGGAGGAGTGAATGATGTTGTTATCTACCTGCTGCATCGTGCTCACTCTCACCTGGATGGTGGGAAGGGCACTGTGAGGATCATGTTCTTTGATTTCTCCAGTGCCTTTAACGCCTTTCAGCCAATTCTAATGAGTGACAGGTTGCTCAATCTCCTGGATCACTGAGTACTTGTCTGACAGGCCCCAGTTTGTGCGATTGGGGAGTTCCCATTCAGATACTGTGGTCAGTAGTGTAGGTGCTCCACAGGGGACTGTCCTGTCTCCTTTCCTGTTCACCCTGTACACCTCAGACTTCCAGTATAGTTCCAGGTCCTGCCACATGCAGAAATACTCTGATGACTCTGCTGTGGTCAGGTGTGTCAGAGAGGGACAGGAATTGGAATATAGGACACTGATCGCTGACTTTGTGGAGTGGTCTCAGGCAAACAATCTGGTCCAATATGTGGACAAGATCAAGGAGCTGGTCATCGACTTCACAAAGAGTATGACCCGGGTGGAGCCTATCAAGATCCAGGGCCGGGACGTGGCAGTAGTGGGGCAGTACAAGTACCTGGGAGTCCACTTTAGCAGCAGACTGGACTGGAAGGACAACTGCAAAGCTGTTTACAAGAAGTGCATGAGCAGACTCTTTTTCCTGAAGCTTAGGTCATTTAATGTGTGCAGCAAGCTCTTGGAGATATTCTATCAGTCTGTTGTGGCCAGTGCCCTCTACTTTGCAGTGGTTTGTTGGGGCAACACCACCAGCAAAAGGGAATAAAAACGGATTGACAAACTGATCCGGAAAGCCGGCCAAACTCTTGGCACGCAGTTGGAGGCGTTTGTGTCAGTGAGGGACCGGAGGACACTGGACAAACTGCTGGCCATCATGGACAATCCTGCCCACTCACTCCACCAGACAATTGAGGGACAGCAGAGCTCTTAGTCCAACAGGCTCCTTCAGCTTTGTTCCCACAGTGTTCGATTCAATAACTCCTTCATTCCGCACTCCATCCAGCTGTATAATCACTCGCCATACAGCAATATATGATATCTGTCTATTACCTTCTGTGTTAGCTACTTCTCTTTGTTTTTAATGTATATTTTCTGCTGGATTTGCTCTCTATTTAATGCTGCAGCTGTGACATATACTGTAATATTGTATATGGTAATTGTTATATATTGTATATATGACATAAACATATATCAGTATATATCCTATACTGTACATTTAGTATGTAAATATTAAGTAGACATGTTATATTTTATATGGCTTTTGGTCTAGTTTATACCTGCATTGTTCTTTCCATCTTTTCCATCATTTGTAACTGAGCTACTGTGTGGAACAATTTCCCTTGTGGATCATTAAAGTTTTTCTAAGTCTGAGTCTAAGTTAGAGCAAATGTTTGGAGGTTTACAAGTGTAACTTAGAGCAAATGTTTGGAGGTTTAAAAGTGTAACTTTTAGAGCAAATGTTTGGAGGACTCACCGATGGATTTTCTGGCCTGTGTCCTCAGGCTAAGCTCAGCGCCCTCTGCTGGTTGGGAGGAATCGGTCATGTCCTCCTTGGTTGAACCTGTGAGGCGAAAACAGCAATAATTCATCTTTGTGTCCACGAAGAGCACTTAACCTACATTAAAAATGAACGACGGGAGGTGCATTATATATTTTAATAACAGTAAAGATTGAAAATCTCAAAATTAAATAGCACATCTAAACGCCTTTCATTCATCGAAAAATTGACAAATAATCTTTTGAAGGCTAAAATAAAAGCGTGGCCCAACGTGTCATTTCTTTTACCACCACAAGAGAGCAGTGTGTGAAAGCACAACAGTGCAGCTTTGCAGCCAACACAGACTACAATTGCAATCATATCATTTACCATAGCGTAATACACACATTCTTATTGATGCCTCAAAATAGCATCATTGTCTTTTTGGGTAAAATAAAACAAACGTTAAAATCAGCAAAGACCAGCCACAACATTAAGTACAGTTGCACACAATAATTAGCAACAATTCTGCCTTTACAAAGACATTAATACTCATTTTTAAAGTGTTAATTCATTTTATTCATGAATATATTATTTTTTTTGTGGTTGTAGATGGCAGTGTTGTTTAGTATATTGCAGACTATATGTATAGGTCCTTGTTAGCAAATAGGTTCAAATAAATACACACTTTTTTCAATGAATGCCTCAAAGCTGAGCATTATTGTCTTTGTCGTAACGGTGCAGTATTAGTGTGTGTGTTTCTTGTATTTCTACCCTTCTTGAGACATCAACAAGGAAAAGTACATTCCATATGAAGACCGGTGAACAAGTCAGGACATAAACCATTGCATCTAATAGAGAATGTCTCATTTGCACCTCTGGTGGTAAAATCTATCAACATTAGGGTGGTCCCAAAAAGGAGGGATTTTTCAAATCGACTGTGTTTTAAAAGTGCTCTCCTGTGGTCAACATATTAAATAACAAGTGTGTGTAAAAGATTGAAGTGCTCCCCCTATGGCCAAAATTAATAAGAAAAATATGGGGCAGATATTTGATTATTTGGGACGGGGACCCCCTTGATAACGAGCTTAGCAGTGAACACTACTGTCTTTAAGACCACGCGTTGTAGGCCCTTGTCGGAGGCGTCCCATGTTTGTGTGGAGGGTTTCTCCAACCTTTGGTGCTCGCTTCAGATTTGTCGGCAATCCTGCCATGGAAATACTCAACGCCAGACCACACCCCGCCCCGCCCTGTCCTGTCACATGACTGCCCCGCTGTCCTGGTCAAACATGCAAAGTCATTCTCTCACGGTGATTGTTTCCCTAAAATTCCTAAGTGGATCTTTGTAAAATAAATATATATAGAGAGAGACATACTGTAATAATTTGAAGTAAATAATGAAGATTAAAAACTAATTACAAACAAAAAAAACAATTAACTAAAAGCTTACCTTTTTATATTTGCATAGTATGTATATATTATTAATGTTGTAAACACACATTTTTATATATCTAGAAAGGGTGGTCCTAACTAAAGAGGTAGGCATTTTTCGGAGGTCTCAAGAAGGTGTGTGTGTGTGTGTGCGTGTGTGTGTGAACAATAATAATACTCTGTTTTGATGTAAGTTGAACAATAGAATTGTGTAGCTACACTGACCATAAAACACATCATAACCATGTGTGTGTGTGTGTGTGCGTGTATTTGTTTGTGTGTGTGTGAGCAATAATAATACTCTGTTTTGATGTAGAGCGCCATGAATATGATGTAAGTTGAACAATAGAATTGTGTAGCTACACTGAGCACAAAACACATTATAACCACGTGTGCATGTGTGGTTATACCAGCGCTTGGCGAGGACGGTTCGCAAACGCTGGACGAGTCGCTGTAGGTGTTGGACACCTGCTCTGACAGTTTCTTCTTGGTGCTCCCGTCGGAAGACGCCTTGTGGTGCTTCTTCTTGTTCTTCACCAAGATCTTCCCCATCAGCTCCATGGGGCTGGGCAATGGCAAACCAGACTCCAGCTACGAGGGGAAGAGAGGAGGGGAAGATGGGAGGCTCACGTAGAGGTCACTTGGAACATGATGATGAAATCTTTCCACAGGACTGTGAAATAGTCGCGCAATGTTACAGAGATTAAGATGTCCCATCATTGTGGGGATTTAGACAGCTGAACAGTGCTTGTAGTTTTGTGTGCCTGTAGCTTTAATGCTAATGAGTTTGTCCACACATGGTTACAACATCCTGCTACGTTAACCAAGAACAGTGCTTCTGAAATATTTTATGTCACGTCCCCCGTGGGAAGAAGAAAATATTTCGCGCCCCCCGCACTCTCCACCCTGATTAAAAATAGTATATTTTGTCGATACCTCTGCATAACATTGTAAGCTTATCACAAATAAAGGAAACAACACACCAGTCTTTCCTCGTCCCCAGCCGTGGTTACAGTCAAGCCAAGTGCGACATACGCTCATCATAATCTGGTACAGCAAAAAAAGCATGTTTCCTGAGGTTACCCCCCCAGGGGGACTGCCACACTGTTTGAGAAACACTGGCCTAGAACAAAAACAACTAAACTTACAGCTCACACAACTACAGCGGATGTACAGATAGTTTGTCAGTGTCCTGGGCTGCATTTTAGGACGCGTAGTGAAGCCTGCATCGTGTGAGTCAGAGTTAGTATCATGTCCACGAGCAAGGATAGTTTTCCTCCATGACATCATGAAAAGTTGTCCGCCTTTTCGAGCAACTTTATGGTACTTTTGGCGGTGCTTGAATATTACGAGGGTTTGATTTTAGAAGTTGCTAATCAAGGCTCCAAATGTTATGAGTTTTTAATATGATAAACGTTGCTATCTAAATGGACTTTATTTATGATGTCTGCTTTCTCCTAGGAGTTGTGGCCTTAAACAACAGCATAGAGCAGTGGTTCTCAAATTGGTGTACGCGTACCCCTGGGGGTACTTCTAGGTATGCCAAGGGGTAGGTGAGATTTTTCTAAAATATTCTAAAAATAGCAACAATTCAAAAATACTTTATAAATATATTTATTGAATAATACTTCAACAAAATATGAATGTAAGTTCATAAACTGTGAAAAGAAATGCAACAATGCAATATTCAGTGTTGACAGCTTGATTTTTTGTGGACATGTTCCATAAATATTGATGTTAAAGATGTCTTTTTTTGTGAAGAAATGTTTAGAATTACGTTCATGAATCCAGATGGATCTCTACTACAATCCCGAAAGAGGGCACTTTAAGTTGATGATTACTTCTATGTGTAGAAATCTTTATAATTGAATCACTTGTTTATTTTTCAACAGGTTTTTAGTTATTTTCATATCTTTTTTTCCAAATAGTTCAAGAAAGACCACTACAAATGAGCAATATTTTGCACTGGTATACAATTTAATAAATCAGAAACTGATGACATAGTGCTGTATTTTACTTCTTTATCACTTTTTTTCAACCAAAAATGTTTTGCTCTAATTATGGGGTACTTGAATTAAAAAAATGTTCACAGGGGGTACATCACTGAAAAAAGGTTGAGAACCACCGGCCTGCCCAATAGTTGCCTCACTACTAACATCCACAAGGTGGTGTATTTGCATGGTAACCTGGGACTGCTATTAGGGGAGTCCACATACAACTTTTTCACTTACGATAAGATACTGATATTGGAGCCTTGAGTATTGGCTGATACGATATAAATCCAATACGATATCAGCAGGAAATATAGGACATACTATTATTTTCTAGCATGGAATGTTAGAAAAGTTTCGATAAAGTGAAATTACTCAAACAGAGAACAATGGTATTAAAAACAGTAACCTTAAAGGCCTACTGAAATGAGATTTTCTTATTTAAACAGGGATAGCAGGTCCATTCTATGTGTCATACTTGATCATTTTGCGATATTGCCATATTTTTGCTGAGAGGATTTAGTAGAGAACATCGACGATAAAGTTTGCAACTTTTGGTCGCTAATAAAAAAGCCTTGCCTGTACCGGAAGTAGGAGACGATGTGCGCGTGACATTACGGGTTGTGGAGCTCCGCACATCCTCACATTGTTTACAATCATAGCCACCAGCAGCGAGAGTGATTCGGACCGAGAAAGCGACGATTTCCTCATTAATTTGAGCAAGGATGAAAGATTCGTGGATGAGGATAGTGAGAGTGAAGGACTAAAAAAATAAATAAATAAATAAAAAAGCCCAGGGCAGTGGGAGCGATTCAGATGTTATTAGACACATTTACTAGGATAATCCTGTAAAATCCCTTCTCTGCTTATTGTGTTACTAGAGTTTTAGTGAGATTATATGGTACCTGAAAGTCGGAGGGGTGTGGCGACCGCCAGTGTCTCCGGTGGGAAGAGGCAAGAGAGTCCGCAGCTGCAGGAGGACGCAAGCCCCGCTCATGTCCACGGTAAGAGCCGACTTATTATCACAATTTTCTCACCGAAACCTGCCGGTTGACATGTGGTCGGGAACCATGTTCGCTTGACCGCTCTGTTCCATAGTAAAGCTTCACCTTCGGGAATGTAAACAAGGAAACACCGGCTGTGTTTGTGTTGCTAAAGGCAGCTACAATACACTGCTTCCCACCTACATCTTTCTTCTTTCACTTCTCCATTATTAATTGAACAAATTGCAAAAGATTCAGCAACACAGATGTCCAGAATACTGTGTAATTATGCGATTAAAGCAGACTACTTATAGCTTGGATCGGGCTGGAAGAACATGTGCGCTACAACCGGTGACGTCACACGCACGCGTCATCATACGCGTCATCATTCCGCGACGTTTTCAACAGGATACTTCGCGGGAAGTTTAAAATTGCAATTTAGTAAACTAAACCGGCCGTATTGGCATGTGTTGCAATGTTAAGATTTCATCATTGATATATAAACTATCAGACTGTGTGGTCGGTAGTAGTGGGTTTCAGTAGGCCTTTATGGCAGGCATATGCTGGCTATGCATTTGAAGTAGAGTACTACTTTTTGGCGACACCTAGTGGCCACAATAATTAGTTAAGTTAAAACCATGACACAGTAAGTATAGGACTTTCGGACGGGGACACCTCTATTTACTATGATATACTGTCATGTAATATGTCATTTAATCAAAATGTGATTACTAGTGAAACCAAAACAACTTTTTTCCAATAAAATATCAATTTTTTTTCTACATGAGACCATTTGAGTGCAAGTTTAAAAACTTATAAGGACAAGAAAACACATGTTTAATGTGAAAGCAAAAGGAAAATCAAAATGATGTGGAAAGGAGCTTGCTGGATGTGTATTCATTTATTTATGGCTTCAGCCAGCTTTTTTGAAGTGTTTAGAAGTCGGCAGACTTTATTCAACAGCTATAAACAATCTTCAACCATCCATCAGCACTTAGAGACGGCGAGTTCAAAGCAAACAAACAAAAAAGAAACATACGGTGTTGTTTTTTCTCTCTGTCGCTCCTTGGAAGCCACTGAATATTAGATTTGACGTTTTCCTGATTCACATTCCCAGCATCCGACCCATTGATTTAGACACCAAATGACTTGGTCGAGTTCAATTTAATTTTGCTGTCCAAGTGCCTCAAGTGTTTTCTCCCTTGCAATAAAAGCAGTAGAGACGATCAGCACCAAAAACGAAAACCCATTTTGAGGCCTCAAAGTCCAGAATGTTCTTCATACATTTACTTCCTTTTAAGCAGGTTGACTTTTCCTGTTATTTTTCTTTTCTATTGACATTTGTTGTCGTTTTCTGCAGTAAATTCAAGTAGGTTTGGCTGGGATGTTGTCAGCGGACACAGAAAGTGTGGAATGGAACCTTTAGGTCCAGAGCGAAAATATGTAAAAAAAGATACTAAAGGTATGTGTGTACTAAAACACGAGCAAACTTGATAGCACACGCAAAGCTAATCTACTAAAGTTTTGCGCAAAGGATTGCATCTCCATTTAGCATGTCTGTCTTCATGAATGTGCAAAATACACGCTGATCATCAGAAATGCCACAATACTTGGCGGAGGAGATGCAAATAGACTCATTCAGCACACGCAATGTGATTTAGAAAGGCTGATCACTGTTCTGCGGGTGCTATTTTGCATCATTTTTTAGCACGTCTGAAAAGTAGGTGCTAACTGCCAAAGTTCCCCACACGACTGCGAGCAAGGAAGTGCGCTTGGTGCAAAGACAGACGATGGACAGAGAATCCTCCATTCATTCGTGTGTGTCAACATATTTGTATTGTCATAAATAAAACATACTAGACACCTCATCTATTCAGCATTATCATTTTATAAATTTGAAGCTGCTGTAGATTTAAGGGAGCTAAAAAAAAAAATCCTGTAGCACATCAGCGCGCTAAAAATAGTTTCTGTTGTCTATGGATTGTAATTCTATTTCGCAGAAATGGTGGCACAGATTATAGATGTGTGCTGTTAGAGCAACTACATGGCACACATGTTGGAGAGGACAACGTGAAAGTGGAATGAATATAATGCCAGGAGTCCACACAAAAACCTCATTTAAATAAAACGGTGTGCACCACTTCTTAAATTTTACACGCAGTCATAGTAGATCACACTCAACACGACAATTTTGTAGTTTGCACACGCTGTTTAGCGCGTTGTATTTGGATCATGGCAGATCAGGCCCACAGTGCGCACTTTAGTGCAGTCCTAGCGTGCACACAGGTATTTGTATAGCTGTTATAGATTCAATAAATCACAGAACTCACCCGCACATTTTAGTATATCAACTGTCCAATCAAAATGTATGTTTGTTTCTTGCATGGACAATGCAGGGACAGCAACTTGTGAAAATATGTCAACTCTTAATTACTATTTATGTCTGCCTCCTGCACAGCTCAGACTTACTTTGAGTTCCTGTCTATGACGCTCAAACCTCTTAGAAACACACTGGCGTCCTCACTTTTACACATATTTATGTATACTTTTTTAACCTTTATTTATCCATTGAGAACCGATTCTTATTTTTATTGCTGATCTTGCAAATAGACAGTAATTACACGTAAGAGATGTTGATGTGTGATGATACCTTTTATCATCTCTCAGTTACCAACAAAAATGTGCGCTTTCCTGTAAATCAGAATTAAATCAGAATCAACATAAAAAACACAAAATACACTACAATCAGTGCACCAACCCAAAAAACCTAAAATTTTCATGACAAAAAAAAAATTAAAAAATTATCAAGCGTTTACGGGTCCGCAGCTACAAAAAGGTTGGGGACCACTGCTGTAGTGAAGTGAAGTGAATTATATTTATATAGCGCTTTTCTCTAGTGACTCAAAGCGCTTTACATAGTGAAACCCAATATTTAAGTTACATTTAAACCAGTGTGGGTGGCACTGGGAGCAGGTGGGTAAAGTGTCTTGCCCAAGGACACAACGGCAGTGACTAGGATGGCGGAAGCGGGGATCGAACCTGCACCCCTCAAGTTGCTGACACGGCCGCTCTACCAACCGAGCTATACCACTATCTACAGTTGAGAGTGTAGATCACTCTCAACTGTTCACAAATACTCTCAACGTGTGGAGATAGGGCAGGGAATCATTGGGCACCACACGATTCGATTCAATCCTCGGGGGTAACGATTCAATTCAGAATCAATTTTCGATTCAAAACAGTTCTCGATTCAAAATCAATAAATTTTAATAATATTGAGAGCCAGTTCTATTAATAACTACATTCCTCCATAAAATAAATAAAGAACACCAATACATATCTATATTACTTGAAAGGAAATTTAATAAATTCCTACCCACACTTCTGTTTTCTAAAGGAAATCTGTACAGTCGATATGAGCATCTACAGCAGGGGTCGGCAACCCGCGGCTCCAGAGCCGCATGCGGCTCTTTGGCAACTCTGATGCGGCTCAGCTGCACAATCGCCGACCCCATGCGGCTCAGCTCCACAATCGCCGACCCCCCAGTTTGTTGCGTGGAGATTCCGGAATTCAATGCCTCTCCTGGACAGCACCCGGAGTCAACGTTCTCCAATTTTCACTCGGACTACAATATTCAGGGCGTGCCGTGATGATATTACTCTTAGCGTCCTCTTGAACGTCATCGCGCCCGCCATTCACAGAATACTATTTGTGTGCCGACCAGACACATGCATTTCACTGCTTCTATCGGCACATATATGAGATTGCAAGGCATACTGGGTGACACAGAGTACACTGACGGTTGTGATATAAACAACTTTAACGCTCCTAGTAATATGCGCCACATTGTGAACCCACACAGAAGAAGAATGACAAACACATTTCGGGAGAAAATCCTCACAGTATCACAACATAAATGCAACACACCAAATACCCAGAATCCTTTTCATCCATGACAATTCCTGACTATGTTATACAACCCGCGAGCATCAAACCCCCCGGCCCCTCCCTGAGTGGTTGAGGTGGGCGGGGTTTGGTGCTCGCGGGTGTATAACACAGTCAGGAATTGTCATGGATGCAAAGGATTCTGGGTATTTGTTGTGTTGCGTTTATGTTGTGTTATTGTGAGGATTTTCTCCCAAAATGTGTTTGTCATTCTTCTTTTGTGTGGGTTCACAATGTGGCGCATATTAGTAGGAGTGTTAAAGTTGTTTATATCACAACCGTCAGTGTACTCTGTGTCACCCAGTATGCCTTCCAGTCGTGTGCGTGCATCTGTGGAAGCTTCCCACAACATGTTGCTGGACTGGCAAGCAGTTTGTACATGTTGTAGAAGGTGTTTAAGGCAATGGCTTCATTGCATACCCTTATTCCTGTCATCAGGGTGACCACCAGTAGGTATTGGCGAGAATAGATGCGGCTCCCATTGTCTTCCTCAATTGGGGAACTGGTTGAAATGACTCTTTGAGTGGTAAAGGTTGCTGACCCCTGATCTACAGAAACAATATGATATGCCTCAGTGGCTGAAAAGGACGGATAAAAAATAAAAAAATAAAAAGACTTTTGATTTTTTTCAATTAAAAATCATTACAAATAAAAATCGCTCTTCATTTAAATATATACTTTTTTGACACCCCCTATATAAATGTGTTGGAACATAAACAGAAGTTTAAGATGGAAAAACACTTTTCGAGCGTAAAACATACACAGAGAATGTCTGCAACTTGTGAACGACAGAGCAGACAGTGGACAAAATAAAGCCTTTTGTAGTATTTCTTTCTTTAATTATAATAAATGTTTATTATT
Source organism: Nerophis ophidion (assembly GCF_033978795.1). Classification (NCBI taxonomy): domain Eukaryota; kingdom Metazoa; phylum Chordata; class Actinopteri; order Syngnathiformes; family Syngnathidae; genus Nerophis; species Nerophis ophidion. Next base: position 44,184,149 of record NC_084615.1, on the reverse strand, counting down.
AATATCTACAATGAATCAAAACAGTACATTATTAATATCTACAATGAATCAAAACAGTACAGTAATATGGCAATAAATATGTAGTTTATATTTCATATCAATTTTTAGTAGCTGAGATTTCATGAAAAGCTTGTTAAATATACTTTTAAAGAGCGCCGTTGAGACGCGCACACATGTACACGCACACAAACACAAACACGCGCACGTACGCAGGGAAAAAACATTTTCTCTTACACATTTTACCACACTTAACATGATCTGTGTATTTTTTTAGTGTAATGTTCACAGATGATCTCAAGTGAAACCACTTGCAAGTGGACAGAAAACTATCTCTCTCGCGTTTTCATTTGGTTAAAATGAACTCTTCAGCGTTTTCTCTGCTAGTAAGCTTTAAGTGTGAGCATAGTCGCGTAACAATAATAATCATAATCACGTTTCATCAAACATATATTAATGTTAATCCCCTAGGGGAAACTGGGTTTCGATTGATTGATTGAAACTTTTATTAGTAGATTGCACAGTACAGTACATATTCCGTACAATTGACCACTAAATGGTAACACCAGAATAAGTTTTTCAACGTGTTTAAGTCGGGCTCCACGTTAATCAATTCATGGTAACACATGGCACACTGACAAAGCTTAACCCAGTGTTTTTCAACCTTTTTTGAGCCAAAGCACATTTTTTTCCATAAAAAAAATATGGAGGCACACCACCAGCAGAAAAGGTTAAAAAATGAAACTCCACCAGGTTGTCTGGCCTTGTTTTGGGTTTATTGTTGTCTCCTGTGTGTCATGATTTAGTTCTTGCACTCTTATTTTGGTGACATTTCCTGTTTTGTTGGTGTTCTCCTGTAGCAGCTTCACGCCTTCCTTTGAGTGCTATTGCCCGCACCTGCTTTGTTTTCGCAATCAAGACCATTTAAGTTGTGCGTAGGCCATCCTTCTTTTTGGGGACATTGTTGATTGCCATGTCATGTACGGATGTACTTTGTGGACGCCGTCTTTGCTCCACACGCTTTAAGTTTTTGTTGTCGTCCAGCATTCTGTTTTTGTTGACTTTGTAGCCACTTCAGTTTGACCTTTGTTTTACATCGCCATCCTAATGCTTCGGTGCCTTTGCCTCGCGGGACTTGCCTTTTTGTTAATTTTTGGTTTAGGCGCTACATACTTTTTTACCTGCACGCTGTCTCCCGCTGTGCTCTGCATATTGGGATCACGACAAACCATCCTTGACGCGTTCCGACAACACAATGAACTACCTGCTGCCACCTACTGATATGGAGTATTACAAGATTACCCTGCCAAGCTCTAGACAGCACAGGCACTAGACAATGGCACATTATTATGATTATAGATGTGCAAAAAATATTTTCTGGACCAATTAGGGTAAGTTGCATAGTTTCCCACGGCACACCAGACAATAAATCTCACGGCACAGTGTGCCGCGGCACAGTGGTTGAAAATCACTGGCTTAACCTACTGGTACTATAACAATCTACAAGGTTAATTCAGTTCGCTTCTCTTTTGTCCCCTCCATTCATCTGCTTTCTTTTGTAATTGATGTTATCGTTACATATATGTATTGTTGCATTTGAAACAATTGTATTGTTGATATTAGAGGTAATTATTGTAATTATTCATGATCAACTGTGCTATTTCTATTGGTATTTATTTGTATTGCCCAATTTGTTGTGCAATAATGTTCACTGTCATTTCTGTGTTATTAATATTTACTTCACTAACTGTTTCTTTGCTGTATCATCTTTGTACATATCCTATTTGCTGAAGCTGTTCTGTCGTTATTGTTGTGTTTGTTGTTGTTGTCTCTCTGTCTTAATCTCCTCTTGTCCCCACAATTTCCCCCTCTGTCTACCTTTGTTTCCTCCTTCTATCCACTCCAGCGCCGGTGCGGCTGCGCCAAACATTAACATACAAACCCTGTTTCCATTTGAGTTGGGAAATTGTGTTAGATGTAAATATAAACGGAATTCAATGATTTGCAAATAATTTTCAACCCATATTCTGTTAAATATGCTACAAAGACAACATATTTGATGTTCAAACTGATAAATAAAATTTGTTTGCAAATAACCATTAACTTTAGAATTACATGTTAGCAACACGTGACAAAGAAGTTGGGAAAGGTGGCAATAAATACAGTACTAATAAAGTTGAGGAATGCTCATCAAACATTTATTTGGAACATCCCACAGGTGTGCTGGCTAATTGGGAACAGGTGGGTGCCATGACTGGGTATAAAAGCAGCTTCAATGAAATGCTAAGTAATTCACAAACAAGGATGGGGTAACGGTCACCACTTTTTGTAAGCAAATTGTCGAACAGCTTTAGAACAACATTTCTCAACGAGCTATTGCCAGGAATTTAGGGATTTTACCATCTACGGCCCGTAAAATCATCAAAAGGTTCTGAGAATCTGGAGAAATCACTGCACGTTAGCGATGATATTACGGACCCTTGATCCCTCAGGTAGTACTGCATCAAGAACGACATCAGTGTGTAAAGGATATCACCAAATGGGCTCAGGAACACTTCATAAAACCACTGTCAGTAACTACAGTTGGTCACTTCATTTGTAAGTGCAAGTTAAAACTCTACTATGCGAAGCAAACCCCATTCATCAACAATACCCAGAAACCCCACCGGCTACGCTGGGCCCGAGATCATCTAAGATGGACTGATGGAAAGTGGTAAAGTGTTCTGTGGTCTGACGAGTCCACTTTTCAAATTATATTTGGAAACTGTGGATGTGGTGTCCTCCGGAACAAAGAGGAAAATAATCATCCGGATTGTTATAGGCGCAATGTTCAAAAGCCAGCATCTGTGATGGTATGGGGGTGTATTAGTGCCCAAGGCATGGGTAAGTTACACATCTGTGAAGGCATTATTAATGCTGAATGGTCCATACAGGTTTTGGAGCAACATATGTTGTCTTCCAAGCAACGTTATCATGGACGCCCCAGTTTATTTCAGCAAAACAATGCCAAGCCACGTGTTAAAAACAGCGTGGCCTCGTAGTAAAAGAGTGCGGGTACTTTCCTGGCCCGCCTGCAGTCCAGACCTGTCTCCCATCGAAAATGTGTGGCGCATTATGAAGCGTAAAATACGACAGCGGAGACCCCGGACTGTTGAATGACTGAAGCTCTACATAAAACCAGAATGGGAAATAATTCCACTTTCAAAGCTTCAACAATTAGTTTCCTCAGTTCCCAAACGTATATTGAGTGTTGTTGAAAGAAAAGATGATGTAACACAGTAGTGAACATGCCCTTTCCCAACTACTTTGGCACGTGTTGCAGCCATGAAATTCTAAGTTCATTATTATTTGCAAAAGAAATTCAAGTTTATGAGTTTGAACATCAGATATATTGTCTTTGTAGTGCATTCAATTGAATATGGGTTGAAAATGATTTGCAAATCATTGTATTCCGTTTGTATTTACAATGATGAGACAGCATACAGGGCAGAGGTCCGACAGCTGGCTTCATGGTGTGCTAAAAACAACTTGGTTCTTAACACTAACAAAACCAAAGAACTAATTGTCGACTTCCGCAGGAAATGGCAGAAAGAATACCCTCCACTAGTAATTAATAACAATCATGTAGAAAGGGTCAAACAATTCCAATTTTTAGGGGTGACCATCACAGAAGAGCTATGCTGGGACATTAACACTGCTTCGACAGTCGGAAAGGCCCAACAACGTCTTTTCTTTCTAAGGAAACTAAAATGCGCTAACATTCCGCATAAATCAATGGTAAACTTTTACAACTGTGCCATCAGCAGTGTCCTCACCTACGGCTTTTTTGTGTGGGTCGCTAGCTGCACAAAAGCAAACCAACAGGCCCTCCAGCGAGTGGTTAAAACGGCCGGGAAAATTACAAGGACTATACTCCCAGAGATGAGTGCCATGTACACAGCTCGCTGCTTAAAGCGAGTACACAACATCTTGAAGGACAGATACCATACAGCACATGCCCTCTTCAACCTGCTACCCTCTGGAAGGAGGTACAGATCGATTCACGGCAGGACCACGTGAATGTCTCACAGTCTGTATCCCCCGGCTGTGAGACTGCTAAATGAACAGCATGCCCTTTTACTGCCCCCGACCATCTTATTACCTCACTCTTCACCACCTCAATAATTGTGCTCTGGACATTGCATTGCTGCAGCATCAAGGCAACACCCATCAAACATCTGACTGTTCCCACCCCCCACGTCCCTCTATACGCGTTCTCATAGACAAATGCTAAGCTAAACTGTAAACTATGGTCAACCTGCACATCAATGCAGTTTCTATGCCGCTGGACAAAGCTCAAACGAAATTTCGTTGACATGTATGACTTAAGTGTTATTTATGACTATGACAATAAAGGAATTGATAGATTGATTGATTACTTGATATTTACATCTAACACAATTTCCCAACTCATATGGAAACGGGGTTTGTACATCCATTCAATAAAGTCAAATACAAATAAGGCAACAAGAGAAATATCCCACACTGGTCTTTTGTAAAGTAAATTTGTACAGAAAATATGGGCAACTACATCAACAATACGATTTGCTTGAGTAGCTGGACAGGACAATAAATAAATAAAAAAAGTACAAATATATAAAAATTAAATAAAAAAGTGTGAGCATAGTGACCCGAACACCGGTGTGAAACACAAAAGTTTGTGAGAAGGGTCTCATTCTGTAAATGCTGGTGCATTTCAGTTCACTTGAGTTCAAATGTAAACACCACGTGTACCAAAGACACAGAGAGAAAATGTTTTGTCTCTGCTCTGTGTGTGTGTGTGTGTGTGTGTGTGTGTGTGTGTGTGTGTGTGTGTGTGTGTGTGTGTGTGTGTGTGTGTGTATGCGTGTGTTAATGACACTCTTTAAAATATATTTTACAAGCTTGTCAAGAAATGTAAGCTAGTAAATGTGGCATGATATAAAAAATTACTTATGTATTCAACCCAGCGTACAACATTTTGGTTTGGAATATTAAAGTCGCATCATGTAATATGTCACTAAAACTGTCTAATGAAGTCCTTACATAATGCAGATGTTTGCGAGTCACAATTCTGGTCTACAAAGTGCAGTTTTTCTCATTAAACACTGCATAAATCTCACCTTGTGTACAGGATAAATCTGCATTCTTCTCTTCTTCGGCAGCATCCTCTTTCAACCACACCTTTTCTATTATGGTTGGACAGCATGCCAACGTTAAAAGCTGCAGAGCGACCAGGCGGCCAGAGCGATTACGTGCTAATAGTTATCAACCAGAAGAACTGGATATTGGACAGAATTGATGACGAGGGCCGATGGCCTGTCTGAGACACTTCGTTACATTTACTTAAAGTGTTCATATTATGATCTTTACTCTCCATGTAAAACACTTCCTTGTGGGTTACATAACATGTAATGGTGGTTCTTTTTTGCATTTTTGCATAGATTATGTTTTGCAGATTGTTTTCAAGCCGTTCTCTGACCGTCTCATCAGGATGCGCCGTTTTGTGGCCGATCTTGTTAATGTGCCTCTACTTTGACTGTGTCTTCTCCCCATCACACACATGCACATACACATATAGCTACTAAATAAATCAGAAGTTACTCACCGATTATTTGGTATTTGAGTAGAGGCTGGAATTTTAATTTTCCTGAGGTAACTCTCCTGAAGGAATCAATAAAGTACTATCTATCTGTCTATCTATCTATCTATCTATCTATCTATCTATCTATCTATCTATCCACCTACCTACCTACCTATCCATCCATCCAATTTCACTGAATACTTAAGTAATATCCGTTCCGTTCCGTTTCGCTCTCAATAAAATTGACAAACGATACGGAGCAGCGGTCGTCGTGTCAGGCTTTAGGTATTAGTTTTTTCCTCTGCATTTGTCTGTTTTCTCTGTGTTTAGTATCTCCTGTCTTTAGTTCCTGTGTAGTGTTCTTATTTTGTCAGCTTCCTGTCTTGTTCCGAGTGCTGTGTTCCTCCTCAGCTGCGGCCGATTGGCACCTGGCCACACTGTTGCCAATCAGCCTGCTCCTATTTGTACCTGCTTTGTCTTGTGTCAGTTGCTGGATCATTGTATTGTCACTCTTGTCGTGCTACCTGTCGTGTCGTTTTGTTACAGCTACAACCTGTCATGCTACATTTTGACCTGGTCGTCATAGCGGTAAGCTGTTTCTGTTAGCATTAGATATTTCCAGTTTTTCTTTTTGCTATCCACTAGCTTCCATGCTAAAGTTACTTTTTGTTTTTTAGCTTCCAGTGCTAGCTCCCTTAGTTTGTTATTCCGCCCATGTGCGTGCTTTTTGTTTGTTCTTGTTTAGTTTTAATCAAATCATGTTTTCATATTCTATGCCTGCCTCCGTCTCTGCATCTTGGGGTTCGTCAACAACAATTAACTCTGACACGTCGGTTACAGCTGATCACTTAGAGAGTCGTCATACACGGACATCCTTAAGCTGTGAGAGTTAGTGGAAATCGTGTGAAGTTCTCGTACTAACTACACTTTCACATCACATGTAGCAGCTATTTTCAAACTGTGGTATGGAAGAAGCGGTAGAAAATGGATGGATGGATGGGTATATGTACTACTTGTGGTACACGGCCTCCATCTAGTGGTACGCCAAAGAATCACTTGATTAAAAAACTGTTTTATTGTCCTATATTTCAACAGTGTTACTGTTCAAACTGTGTGTAATGTTACATTGTCCAAAATATTAAACATACTTGTTAAATAAAACCCCTTGCCTTGTTTTTAATGAATATGTAGGCCTACTCTGCTAACGTACTTTACTGTTAGTCATTATGGAGGTACTTAGCGAGCCATCCATCCATCCATCAATCCATCTGTTTTGGCGAGTTTTTTCTGAGGTGGTACTTGGTAAAAAAAAGTTTGAGAAGCATTAACATAGAGCAAAAGAACAACATTTTAGACATATATGTGAAAAGTTTAAATGTAGACAAGAAACCCTTTTAAGATGAATCTGCTTGACCTTTTGTTTGATGAATATGAAGGAAAAGAAAACTCGCAGATAGCAGCATTTAAAAAATAAATGACAGTTTGGTGGAGTTTATTTATTTGATCCTCTTTATTGTTACTCGGGGCTCAGCTGGAACCAATCTGGCCACATTAGCCTACCAGCTGCTTGCCATCCATCCAGCAAGGACGTCCAGTGCTCATATCCCATTCAGCTTACATGGGTGCCAGAGGAGGTGGGAAAACGAGGGCTGCCATCGCTTTCACCTTCTTTTCTTTTTTTTTTTTTAACACGCTCACCGGCAGACGATTTAACTTGGCGATGTCAGGTGTCGCCGGGTCTTGTTTTGATGGCATTGTTGGCGGTCACCCTGCATGGGGAAGGGGGGTCGGATAACACGGGCGTAGCGATCCGTAGTACGCGTGAAGCGCCTTTCCATACTTGCATCACACGAGGGGCCGGCGTCAATACACACAATGGCGCCTTCGCCGACGGTGTGAGTTTGGCTACAAAGGCACAAAGCGAGCTTTGGTTGGACTGGTCGCCATGGCAACAGAGGAGCGCCTGATAAAGGGCGGCCAAGATAAAGCCACGTTTAAGATTAGAGCGCTTTTTGTCGTCTGAACATGCTATCGCTCGCAGCTGCTGTTCGCTTGATAAAAGGCAAGATTCCTCAGCAGTCAGGATGACATAAATGGAGCAATATGAACTGGAGTCCGCGGGGGGGCCATTTAGAAGTGTGACAGACAGGCGGAAGAGTGCGAGCACACTTTGCCGAATGCTACATAAACTGTCAATGCGATGCTGCTTGTGAGACGTGTGCGCACTGGCAGGGAATACATCACTCAAGACATGGATTACACATTATTATAGACCATTTGACACAAAACATAGTACTTAAAGGCCTACTGAAATTTGATTTTCTTATTTAAACGGGGATAGCAGGTCCATTCTATGTGTCATACCTGATCATTTCGCAATATTACCATATTTTTGCTGAAAGGATTTAGTGGAGAACATCCACCATAAAGTTCGCAACTTTAGGTGCTAAGAGAAAAGCCCTGACTCTACCGGAAGTTGCAGACGATAACGTCGCAAGTGTGGGGGCTCCTCACATATTCACATTGATTTTAATGGGAGCCCCCAACGAAAAGGGCTATTCGGACCGAGAAAACGACAATTTCCCCATTAATTTGAGCGAGGATGAAAGATTCGTGTTTGAGGATATTGATAGCAACGGACTAGAAAAAAAAAAAAAACGCGATTGCATTGGGACGGATTCTGATGTTTTTAGACACATTTAGTAGGATAATTCTGGGAAATCCCTTATCTTTCTATTGTGTTGCTAGTGTTTTAGTGAGTTAAATACTACCTGATAGTCGGAGGGGTGTGTCCACGGGTGTCTTGACGCAAATGTCTCAGGGGAGTCCACGGCAGCTATGGACGGCACAAGCTCAGCTTTTCTCCGGTTAAGAAGCGACTTTTTAACCACAATTTTTTTCACCGAAACCTGCTGGTTGACATTCCGTCGTGATTAACGTTCGCTTGATCCATAGTACAGTTTCACCTCCAGGAATTTTAAACAAGGAATCACCGTGTGTTTGTGTGGCTAAAGGCTAAAGCTTCCCAACTCTATCTTTCTACTTTGACTTCTCCAATATTAATTGAACAAATTGCAAAAGATTCAGCAACACAGATCTCCAAAATACTGTGTAATTATAGATAGATAGATAGATAGATAGATAGATAGATAGTACTTTATTTATTCCGTCAGGAGATTATGCCGTTAAAGCAGACGACTTTTCGCTGTGTGTGTGCGCAGCGCTCATACTTCCTAAAAACCTGTGACGTCTTGCGTAAACGTCATCATTACACGACGTTTTCAAAGACGGAACTCCTGGGAAATTTAAAATTGCAATTTAGTAAACTAAAAAGGCCGCATTGGCATGTGTTGCAATGTTAATATTTCATCATTGATATATAAACTATCAGACTGCGTGGTGGGTAGTAGTGGGTTTCAGTAGGCCTTTAACGCTATTTGTTTGTGTTTTAAGAAAGGAGTCCCTTGTGTGCATTATTGTGTGTTAACGTGCATGAATAATTTGCTGAGCAGCAAGGACACACGATAAAATCTTCACAGCCCTTATGGCTTGTACGTGCGCCATGAAATGTTTGTGTTTGTGTGGTGTGTGCAGGCAGGACTCACGGGGTATTTATCCAGAGGTTCCGTCAACAGAGCGTCTCCAAATATCGAGCGGCAGTACTCAGCCATCTTGGCCTGCTGCTTGGGTCTGCAAAGTCAAACAGCATCAGGAAATCACTTACTCAAGAAATTAAAGCCGCAGTCAGAAACTAAAGCTGAAGAAGTTAAGCCCCTGCAAGGACACAATAGACCCTCCTTTATGGGGTTATATAATGTATTGAAAACAAAAAGAGGTGTCCTGGCTGGTCCACAAAACACCACAGTAGGTGATGATAGGCGGTCGCCGTGGCAATTAGAGATACTGTTCTCCTCGTTACAAGATAATGTGGCATCCACGTAACTTTAACGCTGTTATTTAAGGGTCATATTGTCACATATTGTTACTTTAAACATGTAGGGTGACAAACAAGGTAAAGACAGTTTTGATTTTAAAGTGAAGCAAAGTAAATACAAACCCTTCACATTAGTGTGGTCCCAATACCAATATTTTGGTACCGGTACCAAAATGTATTTCGATACTTTTCGGCACTTTCCGATACTTATCTGAATAAGGGGACCACAAAAAATGGCATTATTGACTTTATTTAGACAAAAAATCTTATGATACATTAAACTTATGTTTCTTATTGCAAGTTTGTCCTTAAATAAGATAGTGAACAAACAAAACAACTTGTCGTTTAGTAGTAAGTAAACAAACAAAGGCTCCTAATCTACCTGCTGACATATGCAGAAACATATTGTGTCATTTTCCATTCTATTATTTTGTCAAAATTTTTAAGGACAATTGGTACAAAATGGATTATTAATCTACTTGTTCATTTACTGTTAATATCTGCTTACTTTCTGTTTTAACATGTTCTATCTACACTTGTGTTAAAATATAAGAATCACTTATTCTTCTGTTGTTCGATACTTTACATTAGTTTTGGCTGATACCACAAATGTGGGTATCAATCCCATACCAAGTCGTTACGGAATCATACATTGGTCATATTCAAAATCCTCATGTGTCCAGGGACATATGTCCTGAGTTTATAAACATAATAAAAAAACAATTTAAAAAATAAAAAAAGATTTTGTGATGCTAAAAAATATCGATGTAATAATAGCAGTATCGACAAGATACGCTCATGTACTTTGTATAATTACAGTGGATGTTAGGTGTAGATTCACCCATGGCGTTTGTTTACATTTTGACACCAGTGAGCTACGGTGTGTAGTGGAGCATGTTTAGCTATTCCTTGTCCTGCAGGGATGATACTTGTATTTTATTTGTCGCCTTGGAGGCCAGGATTAGTGAATTAGAAGTAGTTAAAACACTGCCGACTGCGGCTGGACGTTAGCCTCTCGCTAGCTAGCCATGTCTTAAAGCACCTCTTCCTGATGGCGTTTCATTGTTATAGCTTCACCTTTATCATCAGTTTTTCAGCCAAAATGCGTCCGTTCTTCCTTTTTTGTCTACACACTGTGTCTGCTTGTAAGTACTCCGTGATTGTGCGCTGTCGAACATGCTCCTCTGCTCGTAAAACCAACAATGACATGGCGTGACGATGACAGGGGGTGCGGGGGACCGGTACTTTTTAGAGGCGGTATAGTACTGAATATGATTCATTAGTATCGTGGTACTATACCAATACCGCAAACCATACAACGCTACTTCACATAATAACTGTAAAAAAATAACCCTACTACCAATGCTCATTTTCACACAACATGATGTAATGAGGTGTCCTAGCTGGTCCACCAAATAATACAGACACAAAAGTCTGGGTATGCGGTTGGCATTACAATCACAGTGAAGCTATTCTACTTTTCATGAGTACCGTATTTTTCGGAGTATAAGTCGCACCGGCTGAAAATGCATAATAAAGAAGGAAAAAAACATATATACGTCGCACTGGAGTATAAGTTGCATTTTTGGGGGAAAATGATTTGATAAAATCCAACACCAAGAATAGACATTTGAAAGGCAATTTAAAATAAACAAAGAATAGTGAACAACAGGCTGAATAAGTGTACATTATATGACGCATAAATAACCAACTGAGAAGGTGCCTGGTATGTTAACGTAACATATTATGGTAAGAGTCATTCAAATAACTATAACATATACAACATGCTATACCTTTACCAAACAATCTGTCACTCCTAATCGATAAATCCGATGAAATCTTCTTCCTCGACATCGCTTCTAAACAACTCTGCCAACTCCAAAGGTATGCATCACTTCCTCTTGTTGTTTTTTGCTGCATATTTCACTACATCCACCTTGTAATCTGCAGTATATGATCTCCTTTTCGGTGCCATTTTTGTTCAGCGCATCTCAGTTTTTATAAGTTACCGCCAACGTTCAAATGATCCATTTTAATAGCTACGGCAGTAGCATATAGCAGATAGCATCCCATGACCCACAATGCACTTCTGCCATGACCCTCCCCCGCCGAATTCTTATTGGTTGACGTGTATGTGACGATTGCTGACATTTTCTTTGTCTCTTCCGCGAATCAGATAAATAATATTATTTAATATTTTACGGTAATGTGTTAATAATTTCACACATATGTTGCTCTGCAGTATATGTCGCAACCCCGGCCAAACTATGAAAAAAACTGCGATTTATTCCCAAATATACGGTATGTGTAGCATTCAGGAAATTACAAAAGTGACACAAAAGTGGTCAGAAGGTCGACAGTTCTGATTTTAGTGTGAAAAAAGTTCAATACAAGCTCCACACATAATAACTGAAAAGTAAACCTTGTGTTGGCTGGTCCACCAACCATTACATTTATGGGTGTAACGATTGATTTATTTATTATTTAAATTTAAATTCCTAAATTTCAAGTATATTGATCTCTACTTGGCAAGTTTGTTTGTATCCATAATTCATTTAAACATAATTCCTTTACAAGAAATTACAGGAATATAACAAACTTCACCTGCATTATCTGGTATTTGTTTCACAGTCACACTGCTTGACTGGTTTTTACCCAAAAATTTGTGAATCGATTTTGACTCATTGAATCGTTTGGGACCATTTATATATGATTAACATAGGGCATATGTGGTCGCCATGACAATGACACAGTAACAATTCTCTTTATTACAAGCATGTGTAGCACCCAGGTCATTTTGTTGCACTTATTTTACAATCCGATTATTACTTGAATGTGTAATTGTTAAGTGACAAAGAGGTGTTCCCAAGATAAAGAAGTCCAATCATACTATACAAAATAATATACATTATGATCTAGTCTGATGTTAACACAACATGGAGAGCAGTTCTGGCTAGTCCAAGAATAATTTATTTTAATTGTTTTTTTTATTCCTTTAACAACCGCAGCCAGAGAGAACAGTTTAATTCAGAGATCAAAGAGTGCAAAAAAAAATTGCATTTCTGAAAAATTGTGTCATCTGACTTACGAGTCCACGTGGTTTTCAAAAGACAGGATGATTGGAAATGGCGAGGTCTTGAAGGCGCACTCGGCGATTGCCTCGATCACCTCCTAAAGAAAACATACAAACAGAAAGCGTGTCAAACACAGTAACTCTAAATTAATCAAATATCCAAACGACCATGCGTTGTTTATTTGATGTGTGTGTTACGGCTCAAGCCCCTACCACCACACAGTCTGCTGTGCGCTCCTCTAAGCGCCTCGGGACAAGCCCACGGGTATTCTTCTCCTACTATCAGCAAGCTACACACCTGCCGCTGATGAAAGCTCCACGTCTTTTATAAGCCAGCGGATCCTGCGTTCCAGTGCAAGAACATAGCTACTGGTCTCGTACAGTAAGCCCTACACGTCTCTAGCTCATCTCCTCGCCTATGTGCTTCCTTGCTCTCTGTGTTTCCCCTCTATGCTTGATTCTATCCCAGCTCCAATTGGGCAGAAGGCAAGGTACACCTTGGACAAGTTGCTACCTCATCACAGGGCCAACACAGATAGACAGACAACATTCACACTCACATTCACACACTAGGGACCATTTAGTGTTGCCAATCAACCTATCCCCAGGTGCATGTCTTTGGAGGTGGGAAGAAGTCGGAGTACCCGGAGGGAACCCATGCAGTCACGGGGAGAACATGCAAACTCCACACAGAAAGACCACGAGCCTGGGGAACAAACCCAGGACCTTTTTATTGTGAGTCACACACACTTACCCCTGTTTTACCATGGTGCCCTGTATGTATGCATGTATGTATGCATGTGTATTTATACTGTGTGTATATATATATATATATATATATATATTTCCCAACTCATATTTCCATATGAGTTGGGAAATTGTGTTAGCTGTACATATAAACGGAATACTATGATTTGCAAATCATTTTCAACCCATATTCAGTTGAATATGCTACAAACACAACATATTTAATGTTCAAACTGATAAACATTTTTTTGTTTGCAAATAATCATTAACTTTAGAATTTGATGCCAGCAACACGTGACAAAGAAGTTGGGAAAGGTGGCAATAAATACTGCTAAGGTTGAGAAATTCTCATCAAACACTTATTTGGAACATCCCAGCTGTCCTAATTGGGAACAGGTGGGTGCCATGATTGGGTATAAAAGCAGCTTCCATTAAATGCTAAGTAATTCACAAACAAGGGTGGGGCGAGGGTCACCAATTTGTAGGCAAATTGTCGAACAGTTTTAGAACAACATTTCTCAACGAGCTATTTCAGCAAGACAATGCCAAGCCACGTGTTACAACAGTGTTGTTTAGTAGTAAAAGATTGCGGGTACTTTCCTGGCCCACCTGCAGTCCAGTCCTGTTTCCCATCGAAAATGTGTGGCGCATAATGAAGCGTAAAATACGACAGCGGAGAACCCGGACTGTTGAGCAACTAAAGTTCAACATAAAACATGAATGGGAAAGAATTCCACATTCAAAGCCTCAACAATTAGTTTCCTCAGTTCCCAAACATTTATTGAGTGTTGTTGAAAGAAAAGGTGATGTAACACAGTGGTGAACATGCCCTTTCCCAACTACTTTGGCACATGTTGCAGCCATGAAATTCTAAGTTAATTATTATTTGCAAAAAAAAAAAATTAAGTTTATGACTTTGAACATCAAATATCTTGTCTTTGTAGTGCATTCAACTGAATATGGGTTGAAAAGGATTTGCAAATCATTGTATTCTGTTTATATTTACATCTAACACAATTTCCCAACCCATATGGAAACGGGGTATATATATATATATATATATATATGTATATATATATTTATATATAGATGGATGGATAAATATCAAACTACATTTCTTCTTCTCCTTTTGATAGAAATGACGTCTGATACTGAACTGTCTGATTCAATTAGTGTTTGTTTAAAAATGGTGTTGTTTCACTTAATGCCTTCCCACTAGTAAAAGGTCTTTGAAGATTCCATTGGCATCTCTTTTCTTCCTCCCCTCCTTGCATTTCCTCTCATCCCTTAATCGATGCAATCTCGCCTCCTCCGCTTCGTCTTTTCCTCTTTCGGGCATCGTTAAGGAGTCTCTCGTGCGGCCCCGCCCCCCTTCTTCCCCTCACTCTTCAACCGTTTGTTTGTTTGGTTTCCATCCGGCGTGAAACGAGCCGCGGAATCTTATTTTCCTGCTCAGTGACTATTCTGTTTGTTGATCAGACACGGGAGTCTACAAAACGCTGACTCGCTATCTCAGCTAAAGATCATCTCAGATGTGTTTCATGGGGTTATTCCACATCATCCGAACATATTGTTCCCGTTTTACCTTGAAGGAGACCTCCGTGGTCATGGTGAAGCCGTGGGTGATGACAGGCTCCTCTTCCGTGGTGCGACCCTTCCAGCAGTCCAGTTCGATGCAGCGACACCCGGATAGCAGCACCTGCTTGTACATCTCCACCGACGAGTTCCCCGCCAGCTGTCCGGCTACGAAACACAAAATCGACATTGAAAGTTCCATTCGGTCGTCTATAGGGATTGTTTTAATGTTCAAAAGTGTTGCTGGTGGAGTGGCGCACTGCTTTCTGATACCGAAATGATGACTTTCTGTGTCTGTAAACGACTGATGGATATTTACAGGCTTTAATACAAGATGTGTAGCAAAACTAGTTTTTTTTAAGGTGTTTTCTTCTCTGACTTCGCCACTGTTTCAGACAGTGGTGTGCCGTCTACTGGCCTAACATAACCAGAAATCATGATCATAACTAAATATAAAAGTATTTTTTTAATCTACCTTCCCTAAATATCTAAAAGTATTAATACTCTCTTCATGTCATATTATGCTCCTTACAGTGCTGTTGTTTTTAGGTTATAGAGATTTTATCCAATCAGAATTGATTGATTAAGGTTTATTTGAAATAGGGACAGATGCAAAAAACATAGACATCTGAAACAGTTATCTAATGTATGCATTATAGTGTTTGTAGCCAAAGCTAATTTACAACACTTGTCCCCAACAACAACAACAACAACAACACAGATCCAACATCATTAAAATAGGAAAATAAAAATAATACGGCAAAAATGAGTCGATAATAATGATAATAGAAATAATACAGACAAAGTGCAAACTAGATAAAAGCCAATAATAATAACACAAAGTACAGACTAGATAAAATCAATTAGTAAAAATTTGTAAAACTAAACATGAGAACACGATTGCTGCTCAACTAGCCATAATTTTGTTTGTTTTTTGAAAGTGACAAGTGCAGATATACTTTTCAAAGTGTCAGATAAGGAGTTCCATAGTTGTGGTCCTTTTAGTGAAAAGGCAATCTGGGCAAAATATATTCTGCGGAATGGAACGCAACAGTTGCCTTTTGACATTGCTCTGGTGGTAGATCTGGTACCACTTTGCAGTCTTGTAAATGCCTTGCAGAGCAATTGGGGAGCAGAGTTATCAGAGCATTAAAAAAAAGTTTGACTGTGTGTAACAAAATAAAATTGGTAAAACTTAAAAATATAGTATTTGGTTCAAATTTGGCAATGATGATATCGTATACTCTTCTTGTCTAGGACATTCAAGGCGCGGTTATAAAGACACTCAGTGGTCTTGATTGATGACTAGTGTGCCTGGGACCATGTAGTTAAGCCATAAGATATGTGTGAAAGAATCATTGAATTCATAAAAGCTATATTATGTGTAGTTTTGATGATACCACAATTTTAGGTATTGATCTAATACCAAGTAGTTACAGGATCATAAAATAGTCATAGTGGTCAAGTCCTAATTTTTCCAGAGACATATTTCCTGAGATTTAAACATAATATATTAAAAAAAAAAGTTTTGTGACGAGAAAAAATAATGGGTGTAATTATAGTTGACTAGATACACTCTTGTACTTGATATCATTACAGCGGATGTCAGGTGTGGATCAACCAATTAGCAGTGACACCGGTGAGCTACGGTGTGTAGTGATAGCATTTATAGCTATTCCTCGTGCTGCAGGGATAATACTTGTATGAAAAATAGTTAATTTGTTGCCATGGCGGTGAGGATTACTGATTTTAAAGTAGATAAAACACTGCCGACTGCGGATGAACATTAGCTGCTAGTTAGCTAGCCATGTCTTAAAGCACCTCTTCCTGAGGGCGTTTCAGTTATATCGTCACCTTTATCTTTAGTTTTTAGGCCAAAATGCGTCCATTCTCACTTTTCTGTCTTAGTGTAGACTCCCTGCATAGATTGAGAAGAGAAACTGTGATATCTTGATATATCAACTCAATAACAGAAATGTGTAATTAGTTTTGTTGGTTTTATTGCAGACAGTGCAATCGTCAATCGTATACTTTATTCGTCCCCGAGGGGAAATTCAGGTTTTCCGCTCAATCCCCTTCAAGAGCAGACATACATTACAGGGAGACAGAACAGGAATGTTGACGGGTCAGCCAAGAGTGTCCGCCATGAGATCTGTTGTTCGTGAGTTCAAACCCCGGCTGAGTCATACCAAAACTATTAAAATGGGACCCATTACCTCACTGCTTGGCACTTAGCATCAAGGGTTGGAATTGGGGGTTAAATCACCAAAAATGATTCCCGGGCGCGGCCACCGCTGCTGCTCACTACTCCCCTCACCTCCCGGGGGGTGAGGGCGATGGGTCAAATACAGAGGATAATATCACCGCCCTTAGTGTGTGTATGACAATCATTAAAGAGAAAGATCATTTCTGGCAGCCCTTAGAAAGGTGGGAAAAAGGTAAATGTTCTGGGTAATTTGAGGGGGATGAGTTAAAAAAAAGGCAGACTGGGTTCCTGGGGAGAAGGGTCCAAACTGAGACCATGAAAAAAAAACTCAATAGCCATAAGCACACATATACATGTTACATAAAATCCACAACCTTTGCAACAGTGAGAAGGGATTGGGGGCTGCTGCTATTTAAAGCGCTGCTCAGCCGTCCATCACCCCTACCATGTGGGGTGAAGCATTGAAGGTGTGGGATTGGGTATATATGTGTGGCGTGTATCTTTCGTTGATGCATGTGTGTGTGTAAGCCTGCAGCATGTCTCTGTTCCATGACCTTGGTGCTCTTGCAACAGCCAATCAGTCCAAACTCAACAACAACAGGTGTGTGTCCATGAGAGACTTTGTTGTGTCTTCGCTGCAATATCCTGACACTTCCAATGTGTCCGTTTATTTAATAGCTTCCCAAACCACTGTGTAGTGTTCAATCACTTATACACTACTGCCATCTAGTGTCTCAAATCTGCAACGACCATCAAGTCTACTTTATTTATTTTATTACCGCTTATCCTACCCGGCTAAAAGACACCTTCTCCACTGATAAATAGCACCCTTGGTAAGTTGGAAATAGTTTTCTGTATTTATTGCCAGGCCTAATTAAATAAGTCATAAAAAGTATGGCGTTCCACCCTTTTCCGGGCGAGAACCATGGACTCGGACTCAGCACCTCCAAGTCCGAGCCCATGGTTCTCGCTCGGAAAAGGGTGGAATGCCATCTCCGGTTTGGGGAGGAGACCCTGCCCCAAGTGGAGGAGTTCAAGTACCTAGGAGTCTTGTTCACGAGTGAGGGAAGAGTGGATCGTGAGATCGACAGGCGGATCGGTGCGGCGTCTTCAGTAATGCTGACGTTGTACCGATCCGTTGTGGTGAAGAAGGAGCTGAGCCGGAAGGCAAAGCTCTCAATTTACCGGTCGATCTATGTTCCCATCCTCACCTATGGTCATGAGCTTTGGGTCATGACCGAAAGGATAAGATCACGGGTACAAGCGGCCGAAATGAGTTTCCTACGCCGTGTGCCGGGGCTCTCCCTTAGATAGGGTGAGAAACTCTGCCATCCGGGAGGAACTAAAAGTAAAGCCGCTGCTCCTTCACATCGAGAGGAGCCAGATGATGTGGTTCAGGCATCTGGTCAGGATGCCACCCGAACGCCTCCCGAGGGAGGTGTTTAGGGCACGTCCAACCGGTAGGAGGCCACGGGGAAGACCCAGGACACGTTGGGAAGATTATGTCTCCCGGCTGGCCTGGGAACGCCTCGGGATCCCCCGGGAAGAGCTAGACGAAGTGGCTGGGGAGAGGGAAGTCTGGGCTTCCCTGCTTAGGCTGTTGCCTCCGCGACCCGACCTCGGATAAGCGGAAGAAGATGGATGGATGGATGGATAAAAAGTATGAATAAATATAAATATTGATCAATATAGAAAAACCTATATCATTATATTGTTTTCCGCCATATTACTCAATCCCCAATGTTCCCCCTCACTCACTACCATTAGCCATCAAACACTACCACCGAGGAATTGGGACACCAATTGCTACCTCAGTGCATACTTTACATACGGGCAGGTATATGACTACATAGTTATGTTTGCACATTCTAACCACCTAGAGTTGTCCTTACACCAATATTTTGGTACCAAAATGTATATTGTTATTATTTCAATACTTTTCTATATATTTTTTAAAATAACGGGGACCACAAAAAATATCTTCAGTTTCACAGAAAATTGAATGATAAAAGTTGTGATTAAACTTATGTATCTTATTGCACTCAAAGAACAATTTTAAAAGATTGGAATTCAAATCAAAAGGCGCATGAAACACATGCACTCAAAGAACACTTTACAATTATTTTACCAATTAGATAAAGCCTGCCATAATCTAGAATTAGGTTAGAGTAGAATAGAAAGATTTATTGACATTGTATTAAATGCCTCATGATTTATGGTTGCCAATTTTGACCTGCGCTTTAAAACAAATACAACCATTAGTAAATACAGAAAACAATGAGGCTAAAACTGCACAAATGATATAGTGGGGATTTTCTATGAAATTCAATCAATTCACTTGCATTAGTTTACACTACGTGGGCGGTTTGGACTGCGCTAATAATATTGAACAAGCCAGTCAGCTGTTCGAACATCTATGTATCTGTATGTGCACGGGGAACCTGTCAACTATATTACCTGCCACTCTTTAAACTTGTGCAGATCTGAATATGTGTTATGTTTACCTAAGTTTGAGGCAAAGGAGGTATTGACACATTTGGCAAGGCATGTTTTAAAGAGCTTGCGGCGCGACACTTCCACGTTTAAAGCGTCACCTTTATTAATAGTTTTGAAACCCAAATACATTGATATTGCGCTCTGTGCACCCTTTTTATTAACTAGTACAATTGCCGTTTTATTCTCATTATTCCTTTCGACAGTCTTTCTGCATGCACGTTCTCATTGTGTGCGTTTTGACACATAGATGCGCTGCACCTCGACTCAGCAACATCACCGCCGCACGGCACAACATGTGGATAATTTTTTTTTATTTTTCCTAAGGCAGTAGTACTTTTTTAATTTGTTTGTACCACTGTACTCTATTAGTAGCGGTCTATCATACAACCCTAGTCCAACTATTACACAACAAACTAGGCAGCAATGAAGTTAACGGCTGAGACCGTTTTTTTTATTATCCATCATGCTTCCGTTGATGAATACACGAAGAACTACACAGAGAAGAAGCCACCATCTACGACTGTTGTCTCCTGCACATTTTTTGAAGATATCTAACTTTAATGTTTTCACATTTGCAGTATGTTGATGTTGATGCTGGCTAGTGTTACAAACTAACTTGTAATATATCATGTAACTTATGCAGAAATTGGGGAATTTTCTCTGGTCCTACCTCTGGAATCCCTTACTTTGAAGGGCTAGATTCACAACCTTTACCCCTAGTTATGCCCACTACCCCTACATGCAAAGAGTCGGAGGTACACCACTACCCTCACTAGAACGTGCAAAATGTAGGGATAGTGCTCAAAAGTAGGGCAAGGGGGTGGATTGGATTTAGCCCTTTCTCTCTTTCTGAGCGCTTCCCTCCTCACCTGTGGCTTGTTTGCATTGATTGTCTCACCTGGCATTAGGGGGCTTTTTAAAAAGTCCCCCTTCTTTGTTGGATGCGGGATTGTTGCAAACGTTTGGTGTCTTGGTTGACAATAAGTACTACTAAAGTTGTTGTTTTTGTAATTCTTTCTTATTGGCTTTCCTGAGCCATTTTTTCACGCACAGTTTCCCTGTGCATATCCCTCTAGCACTCTTTCTTGGATTTTTGGATATTAAACACTTTTGAACCTGCAAGCTGTCTTCTGCCTTTTGAGGTCACGACCTCCACTACAAAGACCTCACCTGACAGACGGACGAACAATAATTACAAATTTGTAAGAAGTGGACGGCAAAAACAGTGCTTTCAAGCCAGAATGTATAAACTCATTTCATGTTTTGTTTTTTTCCCCTCTGCAATCGCAAAACTAATTTTTCTCATATTCAGAGATGATGGCTCTAATAGATTAAAAAAAAGGGATTTCACAGTGCCATTGTTTTCTTGTTTTTTTTAAATTATTATTATTATTGAGACATATTGGATCCATTATGGATTGAACTTTCCCAGTATCATGTTAGACCCGCTCGACATCCATTGCTTTCGTCCTCTCCAAGGTTCTCATAGTCATCATTGTCACCGACGTCCCACTGGGTGTGAGTTTTCCTTGCCCTTATGTGGGCCTACCGAGGATGTCGTAGTGGTTTGTGTTGTGGTTTGTGCAGCCCTTTGAGACACTAATGATTTAGGGCTATAAAAGTAAACATTGATTGAATGATTGATTGATTTTCATTTTACCCCAAAACCTTCCTTTCTCTCACACAGAAAGTTAACGTAAGTTACAGTATGTTGAGAATGAATGATGAGTAAAAGACATGGTTGGCGCAGGTAAAAACATATTTAAAGCTAGGGTACTTGAATCTCGTGTCACCAAGCAGAATAACAGGCACCAATATAAAAATAAGTTGCATAATCTATAACAAAATCTGTTCATACAGTAACCTGCTCACATGAGCCATTTTAGAGTTTCATGTGAAAACTCTGTAATATTTAATTAAATGCGATATTTTACATTTAAACATGCCAGTGCCAGGGGCGTCACTAGACCTAATACTGTACTGGGGCACACCTGGGGCACAAATAATTCATGTGAGCGTGCAAAGCGCGCAAGCAAAAACATTTTTAGCACTTATTTATCATAAAAAATACATAAATAGTGCTTTAAACTATGGATTCATATCAGATTATGTTGTATGGATCTTTGATTAACCACCTGAAATTAACTAATGCATTTGACCTACTTGTGCACTTTTTTACTCCAGACTTCTAAACTGCTACTGGTAAAAGCAAAAAGGAAGAGCAATGATTTTTTTAAAAATATATATTGCAGTAATCATCTGCAAATTTAACATCTATAAAAGTAAAACAAAAAATAAAGCACCCCTACATCTCTGGGTTCTTTTATATTATTTAATTTCCATTTATGGCAATGTGGCTAATCCTATTTCAGATACACAAAACTATAAAATATACACAAAAATATACACAAAACAATAAAGCCACAGTGGTAGAATAAATGAACAACTGTTGTGTGTCTGTTCAGGGAATCATTTTCTGAGAAGTAAACTGTAACGTCTCGTTTTCATTTTTGCAAAGTGGTCAATCACTCTGGACAGACATGGAAATATTACAGTAACTGTTATACAGTTGACCAGTGGTTCCCAACTGCTGGGTCGTGACATAAAAGTGGATTGTGTGTCATTTTCAGTGAGTCGCAGTCAGATGTGTGCATGAAAAAAAAAAAAAGTTTAGGGAGAAAAAAATAAAATTGTGGCAACAAAACCAGATATTTTTAGCCTTTTTTCTAGTGACTATTAGTGAGTATTTTAGCAAAGGGCAAACCGACTAACAAGTTGGAGGAGGACTCAGGACAGACATGGAAATAAATTTTAAAAAAATCTAAATGGGGCAACAAAACCCGATATTTTCAGCCATCTTTCTGAAAACAAATACAGAAATGTTACTATTTTTTCTGGAAATAAAACCAGATGCTTTAGCTGTAGCCATTTTTCTGGTGACAAAACAAGATTATTTTAGTCAAAGTCACACCGATGAACAAGACAAGTCTACTGTGCTATTTTTCTGTGAAATAAACTTGAATGATTTAATAGTTTGGCTCACGACTTGATTGTATGGAAAAATGTTTTTCTTCCTGAAGATAAACCATTTGAGAAGCACTCAACTCACACATGCTTACTCCAAATCATCATTGATGCAGAACCAGCAGACAATAACCAACATTATGTTTCATGTTCATTGGAAATTCCCCCGACAGCTCGTACAGCAAATGATTATGTTTGTCTTGATACAAGGAATAACATTAGCTAACTTAGCATCAACTTAAGACAATGATGTTGCCTAGCTAGCTAGGACTTCACTTACATCTCTCATTCCTCGCTTCTTCTCTGCTGCGGGCGAGTAACTTTCTTAAATCCATCTAGGAGTTACAGTTTGAGTCAAATCAAAATCAAAATATTGTAATTAACAAATTGTTGTTGGCTAACGTCACCTACCTCACGCAGTGATTCGAATCCCCCCCCTCTCTTTCTCTCTCGCTCTCTCTCTCTCTCTCTCAACCGAAGTCTCGATCCACACGTGAATAAATTACCATATTAAGTAGCCATGTGCTCACTGTTTCGTGGAGTGAATACAGTAGCAATCAATTACCATACTAAGTAGTATATGCGCTGTTGTCTATGTTATGTAGACTTAAAACTCTGAAGCGTTTTTTTTTATTGGTGAAATTTTTACTGGGGCACTGCAGATCAACAGTGGGGCACGTGCCCCAGTGAAATATGTCTGGCGACGCCCCTGGCCAGTGCTATCAAAAAGGATACAAAATACTTTGACTGTTGTTTGATTACTCAATTTATTATTACAACCCAGTAGAGCTTTTTGCGGTAGCAGCCTTACGTGACACGAAGTCGGACATTCCCCCCCAGGCTCCGGTGCCAATGTGCCGAAACACTAGCGGCTGCTGCCCAACATGGCTAAAGAGTCACAGGAACACATTGTGGCAGAAATAGGAGGCAACATGGCTGCCTACATAACTAATAGACCTCCTCACAAATACGAATATGAAAATTAAGCATTAATTGCATTGGCAAAAAAAGGAATTTTGAGTCCTTGCCTTAATCTTTTTTACATTTGTTGAAATCAAATGTTGGCGAAGCCTCAACGACCACCTCTGTGTGTCGCCACAGTATGCACAGCCTGTAGAGATGCGCGTACGTGAAACAACAAATATTTCCAAGACATCGTCAATCTTGATAACTCTAAACTTTTCCGTAAAAAAGGGTGTAGGCCAGGTTTTTGTTTGGAAGCAAGCTTGTTGAATGAGGCTTCTTGTATATACTTTGTTTTCTGTCACAGGGGATAAGGCAGCCTCTAAAAATGGGTGCTTGTCCAAAAAACAAATATAAGATAGCATTAACAGCTTTTTTCTCCACCAAATCAAATTTTCTTTACGCTCATTTCGCTATGATGCACATTCTGTGATTACCAGCAAAGAAAATATTTGATACATTTGAAAAGAGTCAATGCCCCCCCTCTTCTCAGATAAAATGGAACCAGTACAAGTGCAACATCCGTTGAAGGGAAAACTATATCCTGTTCCATCAGTTACAAGACTCATGAATAACAATAGACAAGGGAAGCCTGGAGTGTAAACAGGCTCTTTGTGTGTGCACGCGTGTGTGTACCTGTGAGGTAAGTGTTGTGCGAGGAGTTGATGAAATAGTGGGAAAGGGGAAAGGTCATGTCTTCGCTCTGGTCCAGCTTCTCTGGAGGAATGATGCTGTTCTCTTCGCCATTCAAGTAGTGGGCGAAGCCCTCCACGGAGATTTGACCTGCCGGGGGGAAATAAAAGCAACATCAATAATACAGTCTGAGGTACACTTGCACCATCCAGTGACATGTAATACAAGGAGTCTGTCTTCACGATGACAAGACATTACAACTGGACATGTATGGTCGCAGACGGCCACAATGTATCCTAAAGGATTTGTCTATTTGTCACAGCTGGAAACCCTCTCTAGAACTGCACCACGCTGTGTACAATGTGGACAGTGTGTAATACTTTGTTTTTCAAAAAGAAACGTACATTGTTACCTCTTTTTGACCCAGCTCTTGTGTCGATATCACCATTTCAACACCCATAAACTGTACACCGCGGTGGCCTCCCCACAATCATCTGCTGGGGTGGGGCACCGCACGGCCAGCAAAAGGAACAGACCCAACAAAGCAACAAAGAGAGCTGACTCCCTACTAGGCTGCCCACTAGCTCTCAACCAATGTCCAGTACGCATGGATGTGCGAGAATCCGTCCAGGGAGACCAACACGTCCCAATACTTGCTCATTCAGTCAGGGCCCCGTGATGCCAGCGTTCAACGCTAGCTGCGCAGCCCCGTCTCTTCAGCCGCATTTCCCCCAGTCTCTCCAAACGGACTTCAGTGGGGCAGAGAGCCAGCAGCTGGTCTCCAGTGCAAACAGGGCAAAGGATACTACAAAAACGCTAGACAAAGATCCTCTATTTATGACCAGAGTCCTCTGCTGTCTTAGAAGCCTCGTACAAACATGCTAGTCAAAGGTCCTCTATGTGCTGTATGCCCGACTCTTTTAAGGACCTATTGCAAAAATACTAATCACAGATTGTGTATGTCTGACAGGAAGGCTCTGCCGTTTTTAACGAACTACTACAAAAACAAAATTCAAAGATTGTTTATAAAAGAAAAAAACACTCATTAAAATCTTCTATATCACAAAAGCACTTCTGGTTCTTTTTAAGTACCTCCATCGATCCATCCATTTTCTACCGCTTGTCCCTTTCGAGGTCGCGGGGGCTGCTGGAGCCTATCTTAGCTGCATTCGGGCGGAAGGCGGCGTACACCCTGCACAAGTCACCATCTCATCGCAGGGCCAACACAGATAGACAGACAACATTCACACTCACATTCACACACTAGGGCCAATTTAGTGTTGCCAATCAACCTATCCCCAGGTGCATGTCTTTGGAAGTGGGAGGAAGCCGGAGTACCCGGAGGGAACCCACGCAGTCACGGGAAGAAATGCAAAATCCACACATATTGTGAGGCACATGCATGCCTATTGCAAAAATGAATACTAGTTAAAGATCTTCTTAACGTGAGAGGTTTTTTAGAGTCAACTGCAAAAACGCTGGTCAAAGATCCTACATAAATAATGGAAGCCCTCAATGACAGTATTCTTTTCAGTAACTACAGCCAAAACTCTATATTCTATATTATTTGAGCTCTTTGCAATTTTTAGTGCCTACTGCAAAAACACGAGTGAAAGATCTTTTATTTGTTAGAGAAGCCCTCTTCTTCTTGTTAGGGACCTATTGCACAACCGCTGTTCAAAGATCCTCAACATGTCACAGAAACACCCTGCTGCTTTTCAGGACCTACTACAAAAATTTTAAAACATGGTTGCAGGTCGAAGATCTTCTATGTGCGACAGGAGTGCTCTGTTATTTGTCAAGAATTACTGCAAAAACAACATCCATCCATCCATTTTCTACCGCTTGGCCCTTTTGAGGTCACGGGTAGTGCCGGAGCCTATCTCAGCTATATTTGGGTGGTAGTCGCCACCTCAAAAGTCAATATTTTCCTTTTGTGACAGAAGTTCTATTTTGTTTTTAGGAAACTTCTGCAAAAATGCTTGTCAAAGATCCTTTATATGAAAGAAGCACACTTTTGTTTTTGAGGACCCATTGCAAAAATAATAGTCAAAGATCTTCCGTGGTTTTAGGGCCTAATGCAAAAATGCTATTTTTGACTGCAGGGCTCTTCTGTTCTGTGCTTTACTGTAAAAGTGACTTTTGCATAGTCCAGCAGAAAAAAAGAGCAGCATTAACGAGTCATGTCGGCCACACACACACTTTGATGTTATGCTAAATATGCAAAATGAAGCGTGTGCGCTCCACGAATGCGGCAGGTCCCCCTGGCCACTTTATGCTAATTAATGCGGCGCCGCCCTCTGCAGAGTCACTGCTCTAATTAACGCTGGCTGCTGTCTGTGGAATGGGAGGTCGTCCAACCCCCCTTGCTGATCCCCTATGATGCTCCCATGAGGACCAGAAGGTGAAACAAGGGGAAGCAATGTTAACATGGTCGGGATTCTGGAGGTGAGGAACCGCAGATGTCATTCCTGTAAGAAGACGCTTTAAGGAGATGATAATAAACCATTGGTGTCCAAACTATGGCCCGCAGGCCAGGTGTGTGCCGCAGGTCAGGTGTGTGCCACCAGCGTCTTTAATTAGGCTCACAAGATTTCATGAGTTTACTAAGAATCTGACTCGCATGGTGATTTCACTTTTATTTCAAATATCTGACAATCTTAATGATGCTATTTTGTCGCTACCTGGTGGACAACATGACATTCAGGTAAATGACCAAAAATTATCCTATGAAATATGTATCCCATCCATCCATCCATTTTCTACCACTTGTCCCTTTTGACGAACACAATATGTCAACACACATGGTTACACATAACACAACCTACTCACTGAACTTTGTGGATATTATAAAAAAAACGTCCACACACCTTGAAGAGTTAAAACTCACACTCATTTAAACCTATTACTAAGCATAATCAATCTCTCCACACTTATCCATAAATGGGGCATTTTAGTTGCTTGATATTTCTGATTTAAGACGGTCGTCACGGAAGTAAAAAAGGTTGGAATTGAACTTTCATATACTCCTAATATCCAGTTATACATCCATTATATTAATAGGGCTTCACGGTGGCAGAGGGGTTAGTGCGTCTGCCTCACAATACGAAGGTCCTGAGAAGTCTGGGGTTCAATCCCGGGCTCGGAATCTTTCTGTGTGGAGTTTGCATGTTCTCCCCGTGAATGCGTGGGTTCCCTCCGGGTACTCCGGCTTCCTCCCACTTCCAAAGACATGCACCTGGGGATAGGTTGATTGGCAACACTAAAATTGACCCTTGTGTGTGAATGTGAGTGTGAATGTTGTCTGTCTATCTGTGTTGGCCCTGCGATGAGGTGGCGACTTGTCCAGGGTGTACCCCGCCTTCCGCCCAATTGTAGCTGAGATAGGCACCAGCGCCCCCCGTTACCCCAAAGGGAATAAGTGGTAAAAAATGGATGGATGGATGGATATATTAATATACGATGTACACAAATATGTATAGAATCTCTCTCTCTCTCTCTCTCTCTCTCTCTCTCTACACACATATATATATATATATATATATATATATATATATATATATACATACAGTTGTGGTCAAATGTTTACATAATTTCTACAATTCTTATTTTTTTGTGATAGAATGATTAGCGCACATACTTGTTGATCACAAAAACATTCTGGTTCTATTATGAATTGATTATGGGTCTACTGAAAATGTGACCAAATGTGCTGGGTCAAAATTATACATACAGCAATGTTAAAATTTGGTTACATGTTCCTTGGCAAGTTATACTCGTCAGGACAAAGCAGTTACAGACTTTAATGACATTTTATCTCAGCGGTGATAAAAAAAATACTCCAGCAGCCTCTTTGGCGTCATATTTCCTACTAAAAACTTTAACAAGACACTTACAGGACATTATTAAGATGAATATAACCATATAAAAAGGATGTATATTACCAAATAAAATTAACAGTTAAACTCATTAAGTATAAAAGCAACAAATGCCACTGAAATAAAACAGCTATATTTTTTGACTTCCTGATTGTCTATGATGATGCAAATTGCTCCAGCTTTGCATTTTCAGAACAAGCTGTCAGACATGTCTTTGTAACGTCAACGCAAAGCAAATCAAAATGGCTAACACTGTCATACATAAAGTAATATAACTAGCCAAAGATCCTTTATATTTGACAAAAGTAATCTATTTTTCAGAGACTACAGGAAAAACAAAAGTTGACAGGAGAACTTTGTTGTTTTTAAGAACCGACTACAAAAGAATTGGCTACAAATATTCTATATGAGAAGTGTTCTGCTGTTTTTAGGAACCTACAGTATACAAAAAGTTTGAATGACTTTGTTGTCGAGTCTGAAGCAAGATTATCCACCAATTAAAAACGTGTGTTTTATGAGAAAAGTACATTAATATACGTACTGTACACTTGTCGGACATATCATTAGGTACACCTGCTGTACAAGAGCTGTAGCAAAAACAATGAACATTGTTTCTCTAAAAAACGTAAACATTACACGATGATCTTTAAGGTAAAGATGCAAATAAGAGTGGATTGCAAATTACTGTGTGTCCTTGAGGGAGGTAAAAGTGGGCGTAGATGATGAGGGCGAAGGAGAGTCGACCCCTTCACAGAGCAGATGGCGGCACTTCCCCTGTCTAGATAAATGCTTTACACGGGGAAATCTATCAGCGGGACAAGGAAGGACACACTTCATGTGGACAAGCAGGGACATACAGTACTACCATGAAGTACACAAACTATCAGGTACCATCAAGTATTACACATTATTCCACCACAACAATAATATCCATCCATCCATTTTCTACCGCTTATTCCCTTTTGAATATTTTTAATTCGGGCTGTCAAGAGAGCTATGAATTGAACAATTTGTTTTATTAGAGCAGATGGACATGCGGGAGGAATGGACAGATGGTGTCAAAGGACAAAACATTAGGAACCCCCCTAACAATGACGAGGTCACATTATGTATACTGTACACTTATATTGTTGAATGTAGCTTTTTCCGTAATGTAAAGCATATTAATAACTACATAACTATATTATTTAAAATTCTGATTGGTTATTATATATGAGTAGGATTAAATTATCTCAGTTTTTTCCTACTCCTTATCGGGCCTGTTGAACAAGGGCAAACATGTGACGTTCGTCAGCGTATTTATTTTTATTTATTTATTTATTTCGGCAATCTTCACATAAAACAAAGAACAACGACAAAAAAAAAGAAAAAAACGAAAAAAAAACGAAAAAAAACCCCCACTCATTTGAGTAATGATTGAGCCGAAAGGGTGTAGGTTGAAGCAACGCTTATATAAACCTACCCCATCACAACAAGAACAAGGTTCAAAATATATAAAATCTAAAACATGCTTCACTTATATTACTTTTTTTTTTAAACAATATACAAGCAACGTATATGTAGCACACGTCTCATATACACAGTTTAACATTTAAATCAAACATATACATTTGTACACTTATATTATATTATATATACACAATTTATTTAAATTCCATATAAAGTGGTAATATATACATTTTAATATAACCTATATGTACAATTATGAAATCATAAATTGTATTTATATACATATTATATATTATTGTCTTTCTAAAACAATGTTTGCTCTTCTTTCTTATATTTACTAATGATAAATGATTTAAAAAGCTTTTTAAACTGGTTTATGTTGGTGCTGTGTTTTATTTCATCCTTTAAACAGTTCCATATTTTAACCCCTGCTATTGTTATACTCATTCGTTTCTGCGTTGTTCTACAATATTGGATCTTAAAAAGTAGTTCTCCTCTTAAATTAAAATTCCCTTCTCTCTGTAAAAATCTTCTCTGTAACTCTGTTGGAAGTGAATCTTTACTTGCTTTATACATCATTTGGGCAGTCTTGAGTTGGATGAGATCTGGTAGTTTTAAATCAAATGTTTTTATAAATAATCCATTAGTGTGTTCTCTGGGTCCTGTGTTATGTAACAGTCTGATGGCCCTTTTTTGCATTATGAATAGTGGTTGGATGTTCGTCCTATATGTATTTCCCCAAACTTCTAGACAGTAACTCAAATATGGTAAAACAAGTGTACAATAAAGAGTGTGTAATGTTTTTTGATTAAGAATGTGCCTTGTTTTACCCAGGACAGCAATACTTCTCGCCAACTTCCCTTTGATGTATGTAATGTGTGACTTTCAGCAGATCCTGTGGTCCAAGATCACACCCAAAAATTTGATTTTGTTTACTCTTTCTATACTAACATTGTCTATATATAATTTTACATTTATATCATTTCTCTTATTTCCAAATAACATAAAGTTAGTTTTATTTAGGTTTAATGATAATTTATTAGTATCAAACCATTCTTTTAGTTTACACATCTCCATGGTGGCGGTCCTCAGGAGCTGCTGCAAGTCCACATCAGAACAGAGTGTGGATATTAAGTATTTGCAGTATGGTGATGATTATTACAATTAATAGTATCATTGCTGTTATTAGTAGTATCACAGTGTTGTTATTATTATAATCATTAAGGGACTTTTCAAAGTTTCAAAGTCTAAAATTAGTAGGTAACTCAAATGTCAAATGGTAATAAGAATATTACCAAATACTTGGACATCTTTTATGCAAATTAAACACAATTTTATTCAAAAATGCTGTGGGGCAGGGATGTATTTCTTTTGTATTTCAAGTTATCATTACATATATGTTTTGATGCATTTGAAACAAATGTATTTTTGATAATAGAGGTAATTATTGTTGTTATTCATTATCAATAGTGTTATTTCTATTGGTATTTGTATTGCTCCACTTGTAGTGCAATAATGCTCATTGTCATTTCTGTAATATTAATATTTATTTCACTAACTGTTTCTTTGCTATCACTTTTACCATCATAGTTGTACATATCCTATTTGCTGATTTGTTGTTATTTTTTGTTATATTTTTTGTTGTTGTTGTCTCTCTGTCTTATGCCCCTTGTGTACCCGCAATTTCCCCCTCTGTCTTCCTTTCTTTCTCTTTCTATCATCTCCTGCTCCGACCTGGCTGCATGAAATAATAATATAAACCCATTTAATAAAGTCAAATACAAATAAATCGACATCAAAAGGGACAAGCGGTAGGAAATGGATGGACAGATGGATGTGGAGAAAACTGGCTGCATTGATAGCAGCTTGGTGTTTCGTAATGTCGCCATTTGCTGGATCAAAAAAGTCACTACACTTGACCTGTGCAGAAAGAAATAAGAAACGCTGGTCAATGAGCCAAACAATATAAAATCTAAATTATTTCCGACTTTCGAATTATTCCCTTTTCTTATTTTCATTTAGCTCGATAACAGCGACCGACACCAATGTCATACGCAGACGTCTTTCAGTACAAACTGTCACTTATGAGCCAAAAGAAGAGCTTCCCGATAAACAAAATAACACAGCAGTTGTATCCATCACGTTTTTTTTTTTCTTAAAGTGCCACACACATCGAGTTATAGAGGGACACATGATTATCTCAGTATTTATCTCCTTGTGTTTCATAATGCAGCGATGCTTCGGTATCATTTGACCTGTTAGGAAAACTACTTTAAACAAGTACTGAATTTCAGTTACTCGTTAAATTCCCAACAAAGTATTGGAATTACTAAAGGAATTATTCTTAAACAGATGTAATTTATTTCAAAGCGTTACTTTGTGTTACAACTTTTATATACAGTATCTGGTGAGAGATGTTTCATGAGAGCAGAGTGTGTGTCTTTAAAAGGCGGTGCCTGTTGCCAAGTGAAGCATGACGCCAGTGAGGGCGTGCTCATTGGCTGTTTTAGCTTAGCATTGGTAGTCTGCGGACTGGGAGGAGATTGTTGATTGCAGCACCTGTGGAATTTTGAACGTGTGTCAATGGCTGTCCCTCTCCTTGTCCACAAACGGAGTGTTGTAGGTAGGATTGATTGATTGAAGCTTTTACTAGTAGATTGTACAGTACAGTGCATATTCCGTACAATTGACCACTAAATGGTAACACCCGAATAAGTTTTTCAACTTGTTTAAGTCGGGGTCCACGTTAATCAGTTCATGGTAGGATTATTATTCATGATGATTGTCACTTTATTGATTGTTCATTATTCCCCCGTAGTAGCAGATATAACGTGTACTTGCGTGTGTGGTGGCTGCCACTTGCACTAGTAAAGAGTTACTTCCTCAACTGAATTTGCTGGGATTCTAACGCTGTTTTGTTTGCATCAAGTAGCGCGTACCACGTTAATCATTTGTATCGGTAACAGTGTTGTAATGTACATAAAAATAATAAATTAGATTACACCTTACTAAAAAAACTAACAGCATTGGTGATTACTGTTATTATGTCATGCCAATTTTCCCAACACGGCATTTAACCCATCATTACTAGTTCATGTTCAATGAAATATATTAATTAAATATTAAACGATCATCAAAAATAACATTGTCCAACACTAAATATTTCAACATGTATCCAGTGAACCCATAAAAAGTTGCATAGAATTAACATATATTTCTCAGCAATGTTAGCATGAGCAGCCCAATGCAAAGACAGGCTGCAAAAAAGTCAATTTAACCAGATTGAAAACATCGACCTTGACATCAGCTCCTCTGCAAGCTGACACTAGAAGAGAGTGACAGGATTCGCAGGAGATCATCCACCTCGCTGGTTCATGAATTATTACCGCTCGTCACTTCTGATGTTCAATTTTTAAATCTGCGAGCGTGCTCTTATCATATCCATGCAGTCCCAGCACCAGCACAGCACCCCTTTTAGCAGTCAGGCTTCCACTTTCATAAGATGATTACAGTCCTATTGATGAACCGATAATGATAACATATCCTACAGTTAGTATTACAGTTTAAAATTTACAGTAACGCACTTGGAAAAACTCATGGTGATTCATTACTGCTCATTTCCTGGAAATGACGCTAGCACGCTAACCGCTAAGTAGCCAACATGAATACAAGACACATTAACATCTTTCCCCATAACAAACAAACTGTTTTGCAATATTAAAAGACACTCTAAAACAGTTATACATTAAAACAAAATAAGATAAACATACTCAAACACTCAAATGAGAAATTATGTTTTTTAAGACGCTTGAACAATATTTAATGTTTGTTTCTGCTAACAAGAGTATATTATGTTTGTTGTTTATATATTTATTTATTTCCTAAATACAAAGGGACAAAGGCTGGCTTTTTTTGTCCTTTCAGTACTTTTTTGTTGTATTTTGGCCATAATTGTTGATGTGTTACTTCATTATACTGTATATATTTTTTTTTTCTACAAGGGTTTTTTCATGTTAAATTTAAACATTTCAATACCCAGTTCTTTCACAGGTAGCAGTTAATACCCGAGAGCCAAGCAGTGCTTAATTTTTCAAAGGACATAAAAACATTTTGGATTCATATTTTTTAAAATGTTGTCAAGGTAATAGGAATGTAATTGTATGAAAATTTCAGCGCAAAAAAAAAAATACCATTACTGTAAATGTCAAAATTTAAAAAAAAATCATTACGTTTGGGGATAGGTTGATTGTAGGGGTGTAACGGTACGCAAAAATTTCGGTTTGGTACGTACCTCAGTTTAGAGGTCATGGTTCGGTTAATTTTCGGTACAGTAAGAAAACAACAAAATATACATTTTTTGGTTATTTATGTACCAAATTTGTAAACAATGGCTTTATCCGTTTAACATTGGGAACAGTATAATAATTCTGCTCACGTTAATCAACATTAAACTGCCTCAAGTTGTTGCTTTGATTAAATAAAATGACAAAACCTTTCTTCTACATATAAAAAGTGCAACATTAAACAGTTTCAAGTCAACTCATCATGCTTAATTTATTACAGCATTTGGGAAGTCTGTAGTTGACTTTTATTATACACACACACACATGCACACCCATGCACACACACGCACACGCGCACACACATGCACACACACACAGCAAAATGAACTAACATAACGCTAAAAGCTAATTAGCCTTCACCTCAACTATGAGCGAGCTGAGCTGCAGTTTAAGTTTCTAGAAGGTCAACGGGCTCATAGTGATGTTTGTAATAGTTGTGACTGGGAAGTGTTTTTTATAATTTGGGGAGTGTACGATGTCAGCTGCTCACCTGCTAAATACATATCTGCTCATCTCGACGCCGGAGCACCGACTCCATGCTTTCTGAATACGCACTGCTGATTACCTGTTACACCGCTCTGAATACGCACTGCTGATTGGCTTTGTATGTAACCAATCAGATGGTTGTGTGGGCGGGACAATGCTGGGTGCTCACTGCTCAGACAGAGGCAGAAAGCAGAGCAGCTTGCTAAGACTTTAGTTTACAAACTCGTTCGATACACCCTCGCACCGAACCGAAACCCCCGTACCGAAACGGTTCAATACAAATACACGTATACACCCCTAGTTGATTGGCAACACTAAATGGTCCCTAGTGTGTGAATGTGAGTGTGAATGTTATCCGTCCATCTGTGTTGGCCCAGCGATGAGATGGCGACTTGTCCAGGGTGTACCTCGCCTTCCGCCCGATTATAGCTAAGATAGGCGCCAGCGCCCCCCGCGACCCCAAAAGGGAATAAGCGGTAGGAAATGGATGGATGGATTTTTGTTTAGTGTGAACAAAAAAGTAAAAAGAAACATGAATTCAAAATTTTTTATGTCCTTCAAAAACAGAAGGACTTTTATGACTTTTAAGAAAATGTCCCTGGAAGGTTAAACATGTGTAAGGACTTTTTGAGCACATTCAGCAATACCACATTAATGAATTAATGATAATAACCGTGACAATAACTGTGAAAAGGAATCATCAAATCATTACATCCATATTAAATTGTCAACATTTAAAAAATATATGGTTTCCTCCCACCTCCAAAGACATGCACCTGGGGATAGGTTGATTGGCAACACTAAATTGATCCAAGTGTGTGAATGTGAGTGTGAATGTTGTCTGTCTGTGTTGGCCCTGTGATAAGGTGGCGACTTGTCCAGGGTGTACTACCGCCTACAGCCCGAATGCAGCTGAGATAGGCTCCAGCACCCCCCAAACTTCCGAAGGGGACAAGTGGTAGAAAATTGATGGATGGATGAATTAATGCAAAATATTTTTACGCCCTTTGAAAAATGATGGATTATTTGGCTTAAATGTATTGTGAAAAGATGCCAGTATGCTCTTGGCAACTGCCTGCCTCGACTCTTTTGGGGGATTTTTAAAATACAAAGAATTAGTATTTAATTTATTTAATTGGGACAGTGCACGTTAATCAACACTTGAATAAACAGTGTAAATGCGCTGCACTTAGCATAAATGCTAATTTTCAGCCCTAGTCCCAAGGCAGATTTCTTAAATAACACAGTGAGAGCAACGTTCCCTCTAAGGCAGTGGTCCCCAACCGCCGGGTTGGTACCGGGCAGCAGAAGAATTTTTAATATATATTTTTTTTTAATTATTAAATCAACATAAAAAAACACGAGATACACTTACAATTAGAGCACCAACCCAAAAAAACTCCCTTTTTCATTACAAAAAAAAAATAATTAAAAATTTAAAGAATAAAAATGAAAAAATAACAAAAAATCCAAAAAGGTTGGGGACCACTGCTCTAAGGTACGTGCCTGTGCAATTGCACACTGTTCCCGCGTCCTCTGCTACGGCAAATCTAGGCCGCGCTCGAAATCGAATTTAAAGATAAGCGCATAACAGTGTGCACGTCTGCCGTCGCTCACATGTGCGCCACTGAATGCTCAAGGAGTTTTGGCGTTTGCTCACACATATGCAAAATTGGAGGGAAAATTGAGTGAGACACATAAGACTTTAAAACCATGATGACAGAAATAAGAACCAAATAAATAAGACATTATAAAAGAGACAAGACAAGCAGTTACCATACACAATTACAAGACAATAGACCAGGACAGACAATTCAGTCATAGCTTCAAATACATTGGCCAGAAGCACACTGGAACGGGCTGGAGTCTGGAAACAGTGTTCAATTGTTCAATGGGTGAATGTCCGATTTATTTTAAGCCTGTGTTTATATTTTTTTTGAAAAGTGTATGGTTATCACAGTCTCTAATGTGTGTGGGCAACTTATTCCAGGACTGCGTTCCTCTTACAAAGGTGACCATTTGACCGAATGTTGTTCTATGTTTTGGTATATTGCAATCACCTCTGGACAAGGCCATAGTTTCTCCTCTAAATAAATTCATCTAATGGTAGGGGTGCAAGCGCATTTAAAAACTTTGTAGATGAGGCAAGCATCTATTAAGATCTGGTAGCTATCCAGATCAAGAATGTTGAGGTTTTTTTTTTAGAATAATTCAGTTGTAGAAGTGCATTAGTTTCCTGTCAATGATTTTAACTGCCCTTTTGAAGAGACTTGATGGGTTTCAGTATCAATTTCTGTTGTGTGTGTCCAAGTTGTGAAAAATTAGTTTACATGTGAGTATATCATGTCGTGCATTTTGCTACAGCGTGTGTAAAGTCAGCCTTTCTTGCCTCAGCACACGCCGCGGAGCGCACCGCAGGACATGCTTATACACGCTCTGCTTTTGCTGCCACGCACCTGTACAGCTGTGCGCAATTATCAATCAACACACCTGCTGCTGATGATACCACTCCCCACAACAGCCAGCGTGTCCAGAGATTTAGCGCTGGAACGTAGTTCTCTGCTTGCAGTAAGCTTCACGTCTGTGGCTCCTCACCTTGTTTTGTTCGCTCTCAGTGTCCTTCCGCCCTTGTGCTCATTTGTCCTTGTCGTTTCCCTTGTGTCCTACGAATTCCCTCTGTCGCCTTGGAAGTGAGCTGTCCGCCTCAATTCCTTGGATCCCCTTTGGATTCTGAATGCCTCCCTTGATCCTCGACCCCCGCTTTGGACACGGACCTCTTGATGCCTCTCTCTACAGCCCCACGGACCTCCCACTTGTAATACGGATTCTCCTACCAGCCTCGCCCAACTGGACTTGTCGCCCTCTCACTCAACACGCACTTACAACAACGCCTGGTAATATTCATTATAACGCTCCCATAGTCCTGCAACATACACAGTAGCATACACACGGCACCGCATCGTCAAGCGCACAAATAAACTATTGAGCTTTACCTCTGTCGCTGTGTCGTCTCCTTAACCCGTCGTAACTAACACATATAGACAATAAACGTCTTGGAAGTGAGGAATGGTCTTATATGATTGAAATTTGACAGATTGTATTTAACGATATTTGTGATTTTTTTTTTAACATATGCTTTGAATGATACATTTGTGTCAAAGACCGTTCCAAGATATTTGAATTTGTCTACGATATCAAGGCTCTCTCCATTAACCACTACAGACGGTTGATCACCCTCTGCTGACTTATGAGAGAGGAACATACATACAGTGTTTTTGGTATTGAGGTGTAAACAGGATTCATTGAGTCAGTGATAGTTTTGATGCAGCTTCTTGTTTTGATTTAGCTTGGACATATAGCACTGTATCATTAGCATATAATTGCAAATGAACATCTGGGCAGACTGTAGGTAAGTTGTTTACATAGAGACTGAACAGAATTGGTTACAAGATAGAGCCTTGGAGTACCCCTGTTGAACAGCTAAGATAAGGTGACATTGATTTTCCGATCTGAACAGTCTGTTTTCTCTTTGACAAGTACGATCTCATCCAGAAGAGTGCACCATCAGAGAATTAAAGTGGGACATTTTTGAAATGAGTACATTACGATTTAGTGAGTCAGAAGCTCTTTTCAGATCCAGGAAGACAACTCCCACATAGCCACCTTGATCCAACAGACCTCTGATGTTCTCGTGAAAATAACAAATTGAGGTTTCGGTTGTGTGGTATTTCCGAAAACCAAATGACGCATGACACATGGCCTTCACACTTACGTGGAGTGTGTCCTAATACTTGAGAGAGAGAGGAAGAGAAAGAGTGAGGGAGAGAGAAAGAGAGAGAACATTGGTGCTACACTCACCGTTTTGGGCTAGCGCCCCACTGGGTTCATATTTGTCCACCAGCACCTGGACCTGCTCCGGTTTGAGGGGCGGGTACAGGATCTCGTTGAGCCGGGGATCTCGCTGCTTGCTGTTGATGAACTCAGTCATCTGCTCCACGGTCAGAAATGGACGACACTTGGCCCCTCTGAGCAGGAACACACAAAACAAAGTGTAAGACAGACACAATCGCATTTTAACAGTTTGTCGTTCAATTTCCCAGCCTGATGGCCTTTCTGTGATCCTTGCAAGACCAGCGTGATAAAAAGAGAAGTTGGACAAGGAATCACCCTTGTTGTCTTCAAGACTATACTTGTCTTCTTTCAGGCGGTTGCCATGGTTGAAATGGCTTCCTGCTAAGTTTTCAATAAAGAAAGAAAGAGTGTGATTTAAAAAAATTTTTTGCTCTTACACGTCACAGAAGATGTGGTCCAGCTCGGGCCTCGGACAGATGTTGCAAAGGAACAGATTGTAAACCTCCGGGGTGAAGTCCTCTTGGGGGATAGAGTCGTTCTGGAGAGGACAGCATGACTGTTAGTGGCTAGAGTTGAACATGCATACACGTAATAAATAAACACTTAATCCGAGGGTCAACAACCCGCGGCTCTCTAGCCGCATGCGGCTCTTTAGTGCCGCCCTATTGGCTCCCTGGAGCATTTTTAAAAAAGGATTGAAAATATAAAAGATGGGGACATTGTTTTTTTTTTTGTTTTGGTATGTTTTGTGTTTGAGTGAGGATAAACATGACACAATCATTCTAAATTATTGGAAAGCTCACTGTTTAATATGTTGGTGTGTATGCTTCACTGATGAGAGTATTTGGTGAACATCGTTTTGTCCTACTAATGTCGGTGGTTATTGAACTCACCATAGTATGGATTATGACGCAACAGTTTGTTTACAAATAAAATCTTCCAATCCTTCTTTGTCTCATTTTGTCCACCAAACGTTTTATACTGTGCGCTCTGTTGATGTTATTGACTTGTTGGAGTCAGGCATATTTGGTCAGTGCATGACTGCAGGCTAATCAATGCTAACATGCTATTTAGCCGAGCTGTATGTACATATTAAATCATTATGCCTCATTTGTAAGTATATTTGAGATAATTTAATTTCCTTTACTTTTATCCTCTTTGTATATAATTTAGTTTTGCATGTCTCATGACACATTATCTGGATGTAACATTCAATCAATCAATGTTTATGTATATAGCCCTAAATCACAAGTGTCTCAAAGGGCTGCACAAACCACAACGACATCCTCGGTACAGAGCCCACAAAAGGGCAAGGAAAAACTCACACCCAGTGGGACGTCGGTGACAGTGACAATGATGACTATGAGTTGCCTTGGCTGCATTTCTGATAGTTGTTTGTGTGCCATGTTGTTCCAGACCACAGCAAACGTTACCTAGTTTGCTAAAGATCGTAATAAATCTGTTGAAAGAAGAAAGCCTGCCGTTTCCTTTAACTTGGACACACATCTATACCTTCAGCCATTAAAGACCCGTAATTTCCAGGAGTTATCTCACCTTCTGAATAGCCTTTAAGTTACTAATGGTTTCTAATGTTGTAAAAATGTGTAGAATAAATATTACATTTCAATATTTATTTCAAAGAAGATTTCCTTCAGCCTGCGACACATAGTCATTTTGATGGTAAGCTATTATAGCTAATATAGACACTTATGTCATGTGTTGCCTTCATTATAAGACTTATATAAGTCTTTTTCATTTTTTGCGGCGCCAGACAGATTTGTTGTTTTTTTATGTCCGATATGGCTTTTTCAGCATTTTGAGTTGTTGACCTCTGCCTTACTCATTAGACAGTCAGACGATAAGTCCCACCTCTTTCGTTTAATGGCAGCCATGTTTTTTAACCAAACTAGCTCAAGTTCGACACACATGGACGGTACTTGTCAGTCCCCTAAAGGTGTGTACCAAAATTCTGCAGTGATCGGCCTGATCACCTTAAAGTTACAGCAGGTGTTTTGTAACGTATGTGTGAGACATTTCAAATCAGTCTGGCTGATTGGGCTTTAATAAAAAGCGCCCCAGTTTGGTGTATCTGTCAGATAAATAATGGCACAGGCGACACTGTAATGGTGCCTGTTTGGACTTATTTTCACATTTTCAGGTGGGATAGGCTCCAGCCACCCCTGTTAGCCTGAGAGGGCCAAGCGGTAGAAAATGGGATGGATGGATGTGTGCAGCGGTTCTAGAGAAAAAATATTAGCTTACGCACAGAAAAAGTCTATGGATAGAATGTTTATCTTGTTTTGAAGTTAGTATCAATGGATTACACTATTCTTCCAAAACAGGAAGTAATAAAGTGGGAATAAACAAAACATTGTGTAAAACAACGTGTAAGTTATATATTGCAATATTTGACTGCAATATTGTTCAACTCAGGACACTTTTTACATCGGTAGGTCGTGAGTTCAAGCACCGGCCGAGTGATACCAAAGACTATAAAAATAGGATCCATTACCTCCCTGCTTGGCACTCAGCATCAAGGGTTGGAATTGGGGGCTCAATCACCAAAAATTATTCCTGAGCGTGGCCACAGCTGCTGCTCACTGCTCCCCTCACCTCCCAGGGGGTGGAACAAGAGGATGGGTCAAATGCAGAGGATAATTTCACCACACCTAGTGTGTGTATGACTATCAGTGGTACTTTTAACTTTAACCTATTATGTCTGGTTCGTGTGCTATTGCGTGCTTAGCTGTTGTGTAGCTGCAAGCTCCTAGTAGCCTATATCCTACCATGTTTACCTTTTGTAAATGACTTGACTAAAACACAAGAAAAAAGCAACCTTGGAGGACATTTAGATGTTAATTTGCTGTCCAACTCTGCACAAGTAAACACAATAAAGGACATCTTGTATTTGAGATTATATGGAAGATTTTACATGCAAGATGATTTAACAATATCAATATCGGGTTGGCACACCCCTGAAAGGGTGCGAGTGTGAAAGTGAATAAACTGACTGGCTAGAATGAAATAACCTGATCAGATCGTTATCAGTATTAACGTTCAAAAAAAGCACAGTCAGGGTAAGTGATTCATTATGAATGTTTTTGATTTTTGTGTATATATTAAAAGTGTGTGTGTGCATTTGAGGGATTACCAGATTTGCTATTTAGCTTTAATTATGAGGCCGCTAGAACAGTAAATCTCTGTAGACATTCATAACGCAACACATTTGTTCCTCCTGCTCTGGCTCCTTGTGCTAATTACGTAGCGCTCGCTCTCTATAAATATGTGTGTGTGTGTGCGTGCGGCTTCACTCGCTTGTTTGTATTCCTCTGTGTTTACTGTGTTTGTATTAAGAGGCCATTCATTAGAGGGTTTTTTGTACGTGTCAGCGACACCTTCCAAACATGCACGCTCGCTAAAGTTGAAAATATTTTGGGGGAAAGAAGGTGTGGGGGGTTGGGGGTGGGGTGTCACACTCCTCTAAACATGAGGGTGGGGTAGAGGTGGTACTTCAAAAATAAAAGCACCAATGTGTGTGTGGAGGTGAACCAGAGACTGAACCACTGATGGGGGAGAGACGCTGAGGACTAACAAAGAGGGGAGAAAAAAAACGAGTCTCACTCTGCCAGAAGGGAGGTTGCAGTTTTCCAACGCCGTCTCCACTCGCTTTCTGTCGGACGAGAATACCCTGAAGATGCTGGGGGGAAGGGGGGAAGACAACACAAATACACACCTTCAGTGTGGACTCACTCAGACCATGACTGTCTTAAAGGCCTACTGAAACCCACTGCTACCCACCACGCAGTCTGATAGTTTATATATCAATGATGAAATATCAATATTGCAACACATTCCAATACGGCCTTTTTAGTTTACTAAATTGCAATTTTAAATTTCCCGGCAGTTTCTTTTTGAAAACGTCGCGTAATGATGACGTGTACGCTTGACGTCACGGGCTGTAAGGAAATATGAGCGCTGCACACACACACAGCTAAAAGTCGTCTGCTTTAACGGCATAATTACACAGTATTTTGGAGATCTGTGTTGCTAAATCTTTTGCAATTTGTTCAATTAATATTGGAGAAGTCAAAGTAGAAAAATGGAGTTGGAAAGCTTTAGCCTTTAGCCACACAAACACACAGTGATTCCCTGTTTAAAATTCACGGAGGTGAAACTTTACTATGGATCACAGCGAACATGGATCCCAACCGAATGTCAACCAGCAGGGTTCGGTGAGAAAATTGTGGTAAAAA
Organism: Nerophis ophidion; assembly: GCF_033978795.1. Taxonomy (NCBI): domain Eukaryota; kingdom Metazoa; phylum Chordata; class Actinopteri; order Syngnathiformes; family Syngnathidae; genus Nerophis; species Nerophis ophidion. Next base: position 44,141,638 of record NC_084615.1, on the reverse strand, counting down.
GTCGCTTCTTACCGGAGATCAGCTGAGCTTGTGCCGCCCATACAGCTGCCGTCGACTTCCCTGAGACACTGCGCGTCAACACACCCGTGGACAAACCCCTCCGACTATCAGGTACTGTTAAACTCACTAAAACACTAGCAACACAATAGAAAGATAAGGGATTTCCCAGAATTAACCTAGTAAATGTGTCTAAAAACATCTGAATCCGTCCCAATGCAATCGCATTTTTTTTTTTAACTTGTAGTTTTTTTGTTTGTTTTTTCTAGTCCGTCGCTATCAATATCCTCAAACGCGAATCTTTCATCCTCGTTCAAATGAGTGGGGACATTGTCGTTTTCTCGGTCCGAATAGCTGTTTTTGTTGGAGGCTCCCATTAAAATCAATGTGAAGATGTGAGGAGCCATCAACGGGTGACGTCATCGTCTGTGACTTCCAGTAGAGGCAGGGCTTTCCTGTTAGCAAGCAAAATAACTTTATCGTGGATGTTCTGTAGTAAATCGTTTTAGCAAAAATATGGCAATATCGCGAAATGATCAAGTATGACACATAGAATGGACCTGCTATCCCCGTTTAAATAAGAAAATCTCATTTCAGTAGGCCTTTAACATACGTTAGAAAGGATATGATGAAAACACAGCTGTGTCTGTAAGCAACCTCTTGATGTTGCCACACAGTGGTTTTACAAAAGCAAAACTGCTGGGGTCTCCAATGAAGCCCCAAAAAAGGCATTTTTATATCTGTGGCTTTTAAAATAAATTATCACCACAAGATGGCAGCATCGGCTTTTAAAATGAGTGAATCTGCATTCAGCTGCTCTGCTTGCACTTTAAAATGCTGCTTACACTAATTAACGATGGTAGCCAAATAATCGCAGTGTTTCCAATAGTCGCTGAGTGCGTGGTCTACAAAGGCAAGTGATCCCCAAAGTCTCCAATTGGCGCCAGGTCAAAAAATTCTCTCTAACGGCTGTGGCTGTAAGCAACCTTCTGTTGTACAACCCCGTTTCCATATGAGTTGGGAAATTGTCCATCCATCCATCCATTTTGTACCGCTTATTCCCTTTTGGGGTCACGGGGGGCGCTGGTGCCTATCTCAGCTACAATCGGGCAGAAGGCGGGGTACACCCTGGACAAGTCGCCACCTCATTGGGATATTGTGTTAGATGTAAAAATAAACGGAATACAATGATTTGCAAATCATTTTCAACCCATACTGCACTACAAGGACAAGATATTTGATGTTCAAATTCATTAACTTTATTTTTTTTTGCAAATAATAATTAACTTAGAATTTCATGGCTGCAACACGTGCCAAAGTAGTTGGGAAAGGGCATGTTCACCACTGTGTTACATAACCTTTTCTTTTAACAACACTCAATAAATGTTTGGGAACTGAGGAAACTAATTGTTGGAGCTTTGAAAGTGGAATTCTTTCCCATTTTTGTTTTATGTAGAGCTTCAGTCGTTCAACAGTCCGGTGTCTCTGCTGTCGTATTTTACGCTTCATAATGCGCCACACATTTTCGATGGGAGACAGGTCTGGACTGCAGGCGGGCCAGGAAAGTACCCGCACTCTTTTTTTACGAAGCCACGCTGTTGTAACATGTGCTGAATGTGGCTTGGCATTGTCTTGCTGAAATAAGCAGGGGCGTCCATGAAAAAGACGGCGCTTGGATGGCAGCATATGTTGTTCCAAAACCTGTATGTACCTTTCAGCATTAATGGTGCCTTCACAGATGTGTAAGTTACCCATGCCTTGGGCACTAATGCATCCCCATACCATCACACATGCTGGCTTTTGAACTTTGCGTAGATAACAGTCTGGATTGTTCACTTTCCCTTTGGTCCGGATGACACAATGTCGAATATTTCCAAAAACAATTTGAAATGTGGACTTGTCAGACCACAGAACACTTTTCCACTTTGCATCAGTCTATCTTAGATGATCTCGGGCCCAGAGAACCCGGCGGCATTTCTGGATGTTGTTGATAAATGGCTTTTGCTTTGCATAGTAGAGCTTTAACTTGCACTTACAGATGTAGTGACAAACTGTATTTAGTGACAGTGGTTTTCTGAAGTGTTGCTGATCCCATGTGATGATATCCTTTAGAGCAGGGGTCACCAACCTTTTTGAAACCAAGAGCTACTTCTTGGGTACTGATTAATGCAAAGGGCTACCAGTTTGATACACACTTAAATAAATTGCCAGGAATAGCCAATTTGCTCAATTTACCTTTAACTCTATGTTATTATTAATAATTAATGATATTTATCTTTGTGGAAACACTGATCATCTTAATGATTTCTCACAATAAATATATATAGAAACAGATAAATATCAATATGCAACACTTTATCATCCTGGCCTCTGGTGAGGGCGGTCACATTCTCCGTTCCCTCCTTCCCTGCTTGCTCTCTTTGTCTTTGTCCTTGTCTGAACTTTTTAAAAGCCTCTTTCTTTGCGCTGTCCTCTAATCCAAATTGCAATATCAATATGATCAGTTGGACTCTTGACGCTATTGACACAGTCTTTTCGACAAGAAAAAGAGGTTCGGGGAGCCTGGCTGCCCTGATGGAACCATCGCTGCGGGTTACGTGCGGGACTCCTGGAACCCATGGAGGATCATGTGCCTCTCAGTTCTTTCCATCGAGGACGTCGAAGACATCTACCTATTTGGAGCTGTGGTCACGGGGCACTTGCTGATTGGGTTGGGCATTGCTCTGGTGTATCGACAAATTCGGAAGACGATGGCAGCCACGCAAGGGGCCCAATGGTTGTTCAACGCAATGGAAAGATTGGGTCGGGCTATGGGAACACAGACTTGTGCAATTTCTGAGTTGAATCGCAAAATGGATCTCATCTTGGAAAAGCTTGCAGAGAAGGAATAATTAATTGGAACTAAAAGAGGTCCAGCATGGACAAGCAGAGAAGACAAGTCAATATTTTGTCTTCTCGAAGGAAAAAAACTTTTTATCTACGATTTGGACTCCCTGAATGGCCTTGGCATGGAGCAGGCTGTTCTGAAGAAAATCTCCCGAAGACTTCTCAAAGATAGACGCTTTTGACCTTGCTTTTTGTCAACAACATCTGTAGCCGAACTTTATCGGCCTCAGCCATACAAAAACACTTCACCTCTCCCGAGTTAATTGGCCATACGCACACACATGACCCCGACCCTTAAATCCACACCCTCACCAATGCTTATCTCCATGGGGTTGTGAAATGGCCGAGCGGCGCTACAGAGCGAACAGCGGGCCTGCCAAACCCACCCCTCTCTCTGTTGCAAGTTGGTGTGATATATGTATGTTTAATGTGTGCCATGCTTTGTGAGGTTTTTTCCTTGGACTCAGACTAGACCTCTGCTGAGGGTCTAACCTTGGACTGATATTTTTTTACCCCCCACCCCCCTTTCCTAATGTCACCCTTTTCTTATCTTTTTAAGGTGCGCTGTAACCGGCTGATCCGTCGGCGGTCTCGTCTTGACCCCCCCCCCCCCGTAACGTGTGTCTGCTCTTAGCGGGACTGTGCCGAAAATGTAATTTCAGTTCTGATGTGTCTTGTACATGTTGGAACGGACGAATAAAAATGATTCTGATTCTGATTCTTTATTTTTATATTTTTTCTTAGTGCACATTTTTCAAATTGAACATTTTCAAATTATCACTTCTAAAACAGTCTTATGAAATCACAATATCCCATTTTAACTAGCTAGCCACTAAAATGTTCTAACAAATTATGATTCACCATGTTTGTACAAATAACTCATGTAAAATATAAAAGTCAACTCTCAAATTTTTAAATAAATCATGTCACACTTTGAACTGGACACCAAATCTGTTATCTGTTTCTTTGTCAGTTAGTGGGAAGCCTGGCATTGCATGTTGTTAACTAGTGTGTTGTACTCTGGTGTGTAACTTGACACTGCAACTCTTGAGTGAGTCTTGCAGATGTGCATCAGTGAGGCGTGTTCTGTGTTTGTTCTTGATGAAGTTCATGTCAGAAAAGGCTAAATCACAAAGATAAGTTGAACCAAAACTTCCTATCTGCTGCGCATACACCACTGTACTTTTCTGTGTCAACAAGGCATCAAAAGTTTGGTGCAGCTTGGTGGGCTTTAAATTTTAAATTGTCAGGAAAGAAAAGGAAGGAGTTTAAAAGCTTCACGGTGGTAGAGGGGTTAGTGCGTCTGCCTCACAATATGAATGTCCTGCAGTCCTGGGTTCAATCCCAAGCTCGGGATCTTTCTGTGTGGAGTTTGCATGTTCTCCCCGTAAATGCATGGGTTCCCTCGGGGTAATCCGGCTTCCTCCCACCTCCAAAGACATGCACCTGGGGATAGGTTGATTGGCAACACTAAATTGGCCCTAGTGTGTGAATGTGAGTGTGAATGTTGTCTGTCTATCTGTGTTGGCCCTGTGATGAGGTGGCGACTTGTCCAGGGTGTACCCCGCCTTCCGCCCGATTGTAGCTGAGATAGGCGCCAGCGCCCCCCGCGATCCCAAAAGGGAATAAGCGGTAGAAAATGGACGGAAAAATGGATGGAATTTAAAAGGTAAAAAGGTATGTGTTTAAAAATCTTAAAATCATTTTTAAGGTTGTATTTTTTCTCTAAAATTGTCTTTCTGAAAGTTATATGAAGCAAAGTAAAACAATAAATGAATTTATTTAAACAAGTGAAGACCAAGTCTTTAAAATATTTTTTGGGAATTTCAAATTCTATTGAGTTTTGTCTCTCTTAGAATAAAAAATGTCTAGCAAAGCGAGACCAGCTTGCCACTAAATAAATACAATTTTAAAAATAAAGGCAGCTCACTGGTAAGTGCTGCTATGTGAGCTATTTTTAGAACAGGCCAGCGGGCTACTCATCTGGTCCTTACGGGCCACCTGGTGCCCGCGGGCACCGCGTTTGTGACCCCTGCTTTAGAGATTGATGTTGGTTTTTGATACAGTTCCGTCCGAGGGATTGAAGCTCACGGTCATTCAATGTTGGTTTCCAGCCATGCCGCTTACGTGGAGTGATTTCTCCAGATTTTCTGAACCTTTTGATGATATTATGGACCGTAGATGTTGAAATCCCTAAATTTCTTGCAATTGCACTTTGAAAAACATTGTTCTTAAACTGTTTGACTATTTGCTCACGCAGTTGTGGACAAAGGGGTGTACCTCACCTCATCCTTTCTTGTGAAAGACTGAGCATTTTTTGGGAAGCTGTTTTTATACCCAATCATGACACCCACCTGTTCCCAATTAGCCTGCACACCTGTGGGATGTTCCAAATAAATGTTTGATGAGCATTCCTCAACTTTATCAGTATTTATTGCCACCTTTCCCAACTTCTTTGTCATGTGTTGCTGGCATCAATTTCTAAAATTAATGATTTTTTGCAAAAAAAAAAAAAAAAAAAATTAAAGTTTGAACATCAAATATGTTGTCTTTGAAGCATATTCAACTGAATATGGGTTGAAAATGATTTGCAAATCCTTGTATTTTGTTTATATTTACATCTGACACAATTTCCCAACTCAAATGCAAACAGGGTTTGTAGTTAAAAAAAAAATGCGCATGACGGCAATAACTGCATTAGAAGTATCATATTGTAGCTTTATCAAGCTCTGCTTGCATTTAAAAATTTCAGCTGTTGGTAATGTGTGACTTTTCAATGTTGTTTACAATCAATTCATCAGCGCTAATAATGCTGACTGAGCAGTTCTTTCCTTAGTGATGTTACACGTTGGTTGTGTTGCTGCTGTGTTGTGTAATACAATTCTTCATTTAATATCTACTCTGAAACATTATCTAAGTTAGAAATAACTTGTGGTATGTCACGCGTTTTTTCCGAACTGATTCTATTTAACAACCTGTCCTCTGTGCGGTTGAGGTAAACAAAGGCCTAGGCCACTATTTACATATTTGACGTTTGTTCAACAACTTCTCCTGAGTGCAGTAGCTACAATCTTTTGTTATTGTTGTAAGCACAATACCAATGGGCAAAACCGCATTTTGCAAATTTAATGTCAAATCAAATCAAATCAAATATTTATTGGATTCATCACTATACAGTGTAAATCCACGACTAAACTACTACCACAACTTGGTTTACTATTTATAAAATATAATAATGTAGGGTTACCTGGAACTTGAAATTGGCCACCCGGCCTGAATCCACACTTCCCTCGCCAAACACCTTCATTTCTCAACCTTCACGCTTGGATAAATAGGCCTTGAGGCCATCTACTCAGTGTTGGGAGACTGTTTTGCTGCTAGATCGCGTCCAAATTTGCAAAGTGTGCGAGATTGGTGAAATGCTTACAACATTATTAAACAACGTTTTAATTATAGCTTTTGAATTAATTGGCTCCTTTTCATGCCTTACTCACTGCAGTGTCCTTCAGCGTGCACTTCAAATAAACCTTGGATGGGCAAAAGGGTGGAGCGGGCGGGCGGAGACTTACTTCTTCACAGGGATGCGGCCGTCAGGGTTGAGCTGCAGCTTGAGTCGCGTGTATCTGCACACAGCATGACAACGAGCACTGAGACTGTGAGACATTGTGTCATGCGGAAACAAAGTCATGCACACATGCACACACGCACACAGGCGCATGCACACAAATACAGACACACACACAGAAACACACACACACACCATATTAACATTAGCAAGCATGCAGGTTAACCCCTGACAGTGTACTATAAATAGCTGCAACAGGAGCCAGGTTTAAGTGGCTCCTGGCTAATAATTAATATCCATTGCAGTGTCCACTTCTGTGTCTCGGCTCTTAAGCTTATATGGGGTAAGCTTTATGGGCGTATGTGTGTGTCGGGGCGTAAGTGCAGCCAGGGGTTGGGGATATAGGGTCCCACTAGACTGTAGAGCAGGGGTAGGGAACCTATGGCTCTAGAGCCAGATGTGGCGCTTTTGATGACTGCATCTGGCTCTCAGATAAATCTTAGCTGAGATTGCTTAACCCGATAAGTAATGAATAATTCCGCTGGTAATCACGATGTTATTAACGTTCAAAATATAAAACATCCTCATGCATTTTAATCCACCCATCCGTGTTCTACCGCACCTGTTCAAGAAATAACAATGTTATTAAAAACAATTAGAGACTTAATATACTGTAAAAATGTTGGTCTTACTTAAAAAATGCACGCATTTAGTTGTATTCTGTGTTAAAAAATATGATATGGCTCTCACAGAAATACATTTTAAAATATTTGGCTTTAATGGCTGTCTCAGCCAAAAAGGTTCCCGACCCCTGCTGTAGAGGGTGCTATTTTTTAATAATATATAATAAAAGTAATAATATATTTCATAAGAATAATGATTACTTCATAAAAATAAAGAGCATTAATTAATTTAAATATATATACGTATGTATATATACATTTGTATATATGTGTGTATATATATATATATACATATACATACATACATACACATATATATATATATATACATTCATATACTGTATATATATATATATATATATATATATATATACATATATATATATATATATACGCATACATATATATATATATATACGTATGTATGTATATATATATATATATGTATATATATATATATATTTAAATTAATTACTACTCTGAAATGTTATACTCTAGTAATTATTCTTATAAAAAATATTATTAGTATTATTATATATTATTAAAACAATAGCACCATCTACAGCCTAGTGGGACCCTAAATCCCCATCCCCTGGCTGCACATAATGCAGAGTGTAACCCCCCTGGCACATACATCTATCCATCTTCTTCCGCTTTTCTGAGGTCGGGTCGCGGGGGCAACTGCCTAAGCATAGAAGCTCAGACTTCCCTCTCCTCAGCCACTTCGTCCAGCTCCTGTCGGGGGATTCCCAGGCAAGCCAAGAGACGTAGTCTTCCCAATTTGTCCTGGGTCTTCTCCGTGGCCTCCTACCGGTCGGACGTGCCCTAAACACCTCCCTAGGGAGGCGTTTGGGTGGCATGCACAAACCACCTCATCTGGCTATATATACATGCCTCATAATTATTATTAAAAATTGTTGTTCAATAATAATAAACAATATTTATTATTAGAGGATAAAGCCATGTAAATGATGTTACACATTTTTTTTATGAAATCTGAATAAATGCTCTTGAAACTTGTCTAAATAAATGCTGTGTAACAAAATAAAATGGTCGTATCGTGCATGAAATATCAGTATATCTAAAAACAGATACAGTAAGTAATACCCGTGCAAAAGCCGCAATTGCATTTGCACCTTTACCTTTGTTTTGTATTTCTATTTGAAATAGTGTACATATCCCATCTCTCTGTAGAGCGCTTTTGTATTTTATTTGTATTGCACATGTTATTAGTATTGTTGTATTTTATATTATATTGGGATTTTTGCTATTCTGTTGAATTAAAAAGAACTCTGCACAAGAATTCCGATGTGCCTGGATTGTAAGTATACATGGCCAATATAAAAACTTTCAACCTATTAAATACACATATATTTTGTTTCAAACTATAACATTTTCATGATTTATTTTTAAATATGCGTCATATACATTTAAGTGTTTGATTGTAATATTTTAACAATTATTTTATGGACTGTGGGGCAAAAATGATGGTGTGCCAAAAATTCTGCCATGGGTAATGTTCTGGCATTTTTTCAGAATAAGATCACTTTGCCCTTTTTATACTAAAAAAATACCATTTGAAGTTTTTTTTTCTTTTTAAAAGATAACTCGTGTACATCAAGAGCTTGAAAAACGCTGATATGTCTTAACTCAAACATTTCCTCCTGTTATAGTGTTAATGCTGAACCAGTGAAGTTATATTTTAATTTAAGTAATGGAAAACCAGCAAAAAACTTTTTTGTTGTGCACATGGACACACATGCTACTTGTGAGCATGTACTTCGTTTGTTTACACTTTAGCACGGTGGAAAGCAGCCTCCTTGTCCTTCTTAAGAAAAAGAAAAAACACTTTATTTTGTAGCATGCGGTGCAAAACAACAACACCTTGCTGTGAGCAACCAGCGTGACCACGCAGCCTGCTCACTCTGCCATCTGCAGTCACGCTGTGCGGTCAATGGCCACTTTTATTGCCACATAAGTTAATTTGCCTCCTGGAAAAGGGAGGGGGAAGTGAAAGGGGATAGCGTTCGCAAATAAACAACAAATAGCTGTGTTTTTTCACAGATATTTGCCTCTCTGCGGTGGAACGTTCATATTTAAAGGCCTACTGAAATGAGATTTTCTTATTCAAACAGGGATAGCAGGTCCAGTCTATGTGTCATACTTGATCATTTCGCGATATTGCCATATTTTTGCTGAAAGGATTTAGGAGAGAACATCAACAATAAAGTTCGAAACTTTCGGTGCTAAGAGAAAAACCCTGCCTTTACCGGAAGTCGCAGACGATGACGTCACATGTTGATGGCTCCTCACATCTTCACATTGTTTTTAATGGGAGCCTCCAACAAAAAGTGCTATTCGGACCGAGAAAATGACAATTTCCCCATTAATTTGAGCGAGGATGAAAGATTTGTGTTTGAGGATATTGATAGCGACGGACTAGAAAAAAAAAAAAAAAAAGTTAAAAAAAAAATGCGATTGCATTGAGACAGATTCTGATGTTTTTAGACACATTTACTAGGATAATTCTGGGAAATCCCTTATCTTTCTATTGTGTTGCTAGTGTTTTAGTGAGTTTAACAGTACCTGATAGTCGGACGGGTGTCTCCACGTGTGTCTTGACGCCAATGTCTCAGGGGAGTCGACGGCAGCTATGGACGGCACAAGCTCAGCTTTTCTCCGGTAAGACGCAACTTTTTAACCACACTTTTCTCACCGAAACCTGCTAGTTGACATTCCTTTGTGATTCATGTTCGCTTGACCGCGCTCTGATCCATAGTAAAGTTTCACCTCTGTGAATTTTAAACAAGGAATCACCGTGTGTTTGTGTGGCTAAAAGTTAAAGCTTCCCAACTCCATCTGTCTACTTTGACTTCTTCAATATTAATTGAACAAATTGCAAAAGATTCAGCAACACAGATCTCCAAAATACTGTGTAATTATGCCAATAAAGCAGACGACTTGTGTGCAGCGCTCATACAGTACTTCCTAAAAACCTGTGACGTCTTGCGTACACGTCATCATTACACAACGTTTTCAAGACGAAACTCCGGGAAATTTAAAATTGCAATTTAGTAAACTAAAAAGGCCGTATTGGCATGTGTTGCAATGTTAATATTTCATCATTGATATATAAACTATCAGACTGCGTGGTGGGTAGTAGTGGGTTTCAGTAGGCCTTTAAGGTCACTTAGAGTGATTTTCATTCGGCGGTCCGGTGCCAAGAAACGACGACTGAGAGGGATCAAACGGCGCTTAACACTTGTTACACCGAGTCATAGGCGGCGTGACGCTGACTAACGACAAAGACGTGGTTTAAAGGTTATTGGCTGGGTCAGGCGCATATCTATTTGACACTACAATTTATGGCGTGTTATTTGTATGTGTGTGTGTGTGTGTGTGTGTGTGTGTGTGTGTGTGTGCAGGCACCGTACGCTTTGTCCAGGCAGGCCTCTCTGGACATGTTCTGCACCATGAGGTTGGACGTTAAACTAAAGAGCTCCTCCGCCCATTCCTGTAAGAAAAAAACAACACACAAACAAATGACAAATTAATTACATTAAAATAGCAACATCAGGCAAAAGGGCGGATTAAAGCAACTATATGTGACAATTGGACCCCTTACTCAGGCTTTTAAAATTATTTAGTTGCGGGACGGTCCGAAAAATTAGCGACACGTCTCTGGACATTCGCATGGCGACCTGGCGTCCTTTACTATTGCAGTCTGGTGGACCAGACTGGACACTTATTATATTTTCCAGTCGTAGCAGTAATGCCAATGTTATTGTATAATTTTTAACGGATGATAAAATATTCAGACATAAGGTTTTTTTTGTTCATATACTATATATATACCACTTAATTGGCTTCATGTTTAAAGCAATGCTATGTAATAATGTTGACCCCAAAATAAAACTTTTAAAACCAAATGGTTGCTACCCAGCCTTTAAAAATGTGACAGCATCTCTGCCATTGCCACAACGGCTGAGTTTGATATACCAGTGGACCAGCCTGGACACCTATTATATGTTCCACTAGTAGCAGTAATGTTAATGTTATTGTACCACTTTTAACGGACAATAAAAAAAAATCTGACAAAAGTGTTTGTTTGTTGATCTTGTTTTAGTCCATATGTATGTCACTTAATTGGCTTCATGTTTATTAAAGCAATGATATGTAAAAATGTTGACCCCAAAATAAAAATAAAATGACCCAGCCTTTAAAAATGTGACACCATCTTTTCCATTGCCACAACGGCTGAGTATGACATACCAGTGGACCAGCCTGGACACTTATTATATTTTCCAGGAGTAGCAGTAATGCTAATGTTATTGTACAACTTTTAATGGACAATAAAAAAAAAAATCAGACAAAAGTGTTTGTTTTTTTGTTTGTTGATGTTGTTTTAGTCCATATGTATGTCACTTAATTTGCTTCATGTTTATTAAAGCAATGATATGTAAAAATGTTGACCCCAAAATAAAAATAAAATGACCCAGCCTTTAAAAATGTGGCAGCATCTTTGCCATTGCCACAACGGCTGAATATGACATACCCGTGGACCAGCCTGGACACCTCTTTTTTATGTCAACCCTAGACCTGATGGTAATATTATTGCTTAGAGTTGAGGACTGTTACTGTACAAACATAGCCACCCGATAAAATTATAATTTTTCATCTCTTCAGCGTTTTAAAGCAACAATATGTGAACATCTGACAAAGAACTGGCTTGTATTGTAAATGAGAATAGTGTCACCTCAGCAACCTAAGCATGCTCGTATTTATGGGCTATATACTGTGAGTGGACCAGCCATGACATCTTTTGTGATGTGTTGGCGTGATGTTGGTGTTCAGAGTCATTGCTGTTTTAGTGAATAAAACAACTTGTTTAGTTGTAAATCAGTTATATGTAATGATTGAACCTTTGAATAAAATCATTAGTCTGGCTCCTGTAAATAATACAAAATTAATCCCTGCAGATACCATGGCGACCAGAGAGGACGTCATTTTAACGTGCCAACTCAGACATTTTGTGTGGCTTGAAATAATAATACATTTTAGCCTTTGAGAGAGGAAATGAAGGTTTGTGGTCTGCTACAATTAATATATGGGGCAGCAAAACAAACAATAAACCCCCCAAATATTATAACGTATGTTCAATATTGTACGTGTTGGAGTACCTTGGCCGTCTCCTCCTGGAAGGCCATGAAGTTCAGGTAGGTGATGTTGACCATGTCAGTGCCGCTCACCACCGTCAGCATCCTGTTCTCCATCTTGCCCGCCAGTGTGCTAACGTCCAGCAGCTCGCGCAGCTTGGCCTCCTGAGCGACACACGGAGACAAGATGCCGGTCGTCAGCAAAGTCACAGCCGACCATTGAACAAAAAAAAACAACCTTGTGTTAACTGTATTGAAAAGAGCACCGCTGATGTCAGCTTGTCAAGAAAAGAGGTCGTGCACTTCCTAGTATGCCCTTTAAAGGCAATAAAACTGATGAGTGTGTGTAAAGCACTCCTTAAATGATGACAAGGTGGGGCTAATACTGTATGTGGAGAATTGAAAAGCTGAGATTGCACAGTCTTAAACCACAATTTTTATTAAAATTTGCAGATTTTATGTCCCAAAAGATCCCAAATGGGTGAAACTAATGTAACTGGGAAAGTCAAGCCCTATGTCCCAAAAGTAAAGAATCCTTTCATTATATCACCTGAGGGAGCACTTCCCCGTCCAAAGGCAAAACCTAGTAACTCACTTCTAGCTGATTTTGAGAAAACAAAGGAAAACCAATCTATCTTGATGCTGTCTTACAAAGATCTACACAGTCATCAAACGTATAGATGTTTTCTTGAGCTTTCATTTTCTTGCCGATTGAGCCATAGATTGAATCTGCTCTCATGAACGTGTGCCCTTTCTCCAGATATTTTATCACAATCTCGGGTGGGCCCCATTCTGCGTTTGCACATTGGGCAAGAACCGTGTACAGCGTCCAGTTTTTAGACCTCCACAGTTATCTGCCCAAAAGAGTATGCAAGGGGAAGAATCAAGAACAATACATTTAATGAAGGTGCTTGCAATGTCCTGGGCCAATCTTCCAAATATCCCCTCATGCCATAATATCACATAATCAGGTTGACCGTCGGCCCCCATTCGTGCAAATGTCTCATTAAAGACAATAAGGCGACTGACAAAGAAGCTCCGATTGGTCCCTTGAGATACTAGGTTTTTCTGTTGTATCTACGCGGTTATGTGGTAGTTGTTAGGTCCTGCCATGCGCGTAACAGCTTGCTTACGGAACAAATTACAATATCGCATACACTAATGTAAAGCATATCACCTAGGAACTCCAAAATTATTATCAGCTCAGTTTTGACCAAAATTGAGTTACTGGGTTTTACCTTTGGACGGGAGACTTTCCAGTACTCCTTCGAGGGAACCGAGGCAAAAAGGGTCGGTACTGTGAGCAGCTGTTCGGTGCATAAGCACAAACAACAGTCAGAACCCGTCCTCCCACCCGAATGTGGAGGTAAGCTACCCTCTCGTGTACTGGCTTGAACTCCAACGTGCAGGTTTTGAACCAACAAGAATTGCCACCCCAGCCCGTCGCCACTCACTGCATGCAACGCCAGAGTGGAAAAGAGTGGAGCCCCTCTCGAGAGAACCGGTTCCAGAGCCCTAGCTGTGCGTCGAAGTGAGTCCGACTATATCTAGCCGGAAATTCTCCACCTAGCGCATCAGCCCAGACTCCTCCTCCCCCAGCGAGGTGACGTTCCACGTCCCAAGAGCTAGCTTATGTAGCGGAGGATCGGACCGCCAAGTGTCCTGCTTTTGCTGCCACCCGGCTCACAATGCACCCGACCTTTATGGCCCCTCATATGAGTGGTGAGCCCATTGGAAGGGGGACCCACGTTGCCTCTCTGGGCTGCGCTCGGCCGGGCCGCCAGGCGCTCGCCATCGTCCCCCACCTCCGGGCCTGGCTCCAGATGGGGGCCCCTGTGACCCGCGTCTGGACAAGTTCAAGTACCTCACGAGTGAGGGAAGAGTGGATCGTGAGATCGACAGGCGGATCAGTGCAACGTCTGCAGTAATGCGGACACTGTATCGATCCTTTGTGGTAAGGAAGGAGTTGATCTGGAAAGCAAAGCTCTCAATTTATCGGTCGATCTACATTCTCATCCTCACTTATGGTCATGAGTTTTGTGTTATGACTGAAAGGACAAGATCACGGGTACAAGCGGCCGAAACGAGTTTCCTCCGTTGGGTGGCGGGGCTCTCCCTTAGAGATAGGGTGAGAAGCTCTGTCATCTGGGAGGAGGTCAAAGTAAAGCCGCTGCTCCTCCACATTGAGAGGAGCCAGACGAGGTTGTTCAGGCATCTGGTCAGGATGCAATCTGAACGCGTCCCTCGGGAGGTGATAAGTGCACACCCGACCGGTAGGAGGCCACCGGGGAAGACCCAGGACACGTTGGGTAGACTATGTCTCCCGGCTGGCCTGGGAACGCCTCAGGGTCCCTCAGGAAGAGCTGGACGAAAAGGCTGGGGAGAGGGAAGTTTGGGGTTCTCAGCGTAGGCTGCTGCTCGCGCAACCCGATCTCAGAAAGGTGAAAGAAAATTAATGGATGGATGGCTTTTCTCTAGTGACTCAAAGCGCTTTACATAGTGAAGTCTGACCTCTGAATCTTAAAGAGACTAAATGTTCCTTATTGATCTATTGCGTTTTTTAGAGCAAAATTTCCACAAAACAGCTTGTGATAGATAAAGGAGTCATACGTCAGTGGTTCTCAACCTTTTTTCAGTGATGAACCCCCTGTGAACATTGTTTTAATTCAAGAACCCCCTAATCAGAGCAAAGCATTTTTGGTTGAAAAAAAGAGATAAAGAAGTAAAATAGAGCACTATGTCATCATTTTCAGATTTTTTTAAATTGTATAACAGTGCAAAATATTGCTTATTTGTAGTGGTCTTTCTCGAACTATTTGGAAAAAAAGATATAAAAATAACTAAAAACTTGCTGAAAAATAAACAAGTGATTCAATTATAAATAAAGATTTCTACACATAGAAGTAATCATCAACATAAAGTGCCCTCTTTGGGGATTGTAATAGAGATCCATTTGGATTCATGAACTTCATTCTAAACATTTCTTCACAAAAAAAGTAATCTTTAACATCAATATTTAGGGAACATGTCCACAAAAAAATCTACAACAACACTGAATATTGCATTGTTCCATTTCTTTTCACAGTCTGCCCAAATGTTAGCATACATAATGACCTTCACAATTAGATTCCACAGTGCATATTAATTTGGGGGGTTTAACTTAAAAATGTTTTATAATACTGTAGTAGGTATAGTGACGATTGACAAAGAAGGTCCGGGCTGCATTTTATTGATATGGCTGGCGAGCTGTAATAAATAAGAGATGACATCCAAAAGTATTCAGTGATTAACCAATTTGCCCCGCCATTTTGAAAGCAGCAGTACATTTGCTTACTCGCAGGCAGTGGCCGAGTATATTTTGTATCATGCTATTGATTGCATAAACTGCATATATTTAGGAAATTAAAGTAGGTATGTGTGTAAAATGTTAAACATTTATCATTTAAATGAAACCAGTATTATCAGACAGGTCTTGTTAAGACTAGTAACATTATATAAGAATAGTTTTCCTGTGATAACTGTTTAAAAACGTATGATTGTTTTAACCCGGTCAAAATGCACTAATTTATGGTCAACCTCTGCAATACAAAATCATTGGGGCTTGAGATTATATTCCTGACCTTTTTGTTAAAAAATACCATAACTTTCTTAATATGTACCCCATTATAAAAAGGTGCCCTAAAGCCCACCGCACCTCAAAATAGATACGAATTAAAATAAGAGTTAAACTGTCTGGGTTAAGATTTTTTTTTACTACAGCTAGAACGATCATAAACAATCAATCATTTTGTTTACTTTTTTTTGACAGAAGTTAAATATGATTCACCCAAAAAGTTAACATCCGTGTGGAGAGACCCCATATATGTAAATAGTTTCCATTTATATTATAGTTCCATCCATCCATATATTTTCTACTCCTTTTCCCTTCCATGTTGTGGGGGTGCTGCAGCCTATCCCAGTTACGCTCGGGCGGAAGGCGGGTTACACCATGGACAAGTCAACACAGATCGACAGACAACATTCACACATGCGTTAATTTAGTGTTGCCAATCAACCTATCCTCAGTTTGTGATCCAAAGTTTATTTTTTCATTTACAGGATGGACAAAAAGGAAATGACTAGAAGAAAGAGGTTAACAGTTCCCACAAAGAAAATGAAGGAACTGCATAATTCTCCTCCCCCAATTGAGCAATCTGGTAAGTCTCTATGTATGTGTGGCAAAGCGGACTATGGTTAAGCCAAATTGCAGTGTTACATGTAGCTAACAAACTGGAAAAAGGACTTTATTAATTTGTGTAGTATTTAAAGAGCAGCTGAGAATGCCACCTTGGGAAAGTCGCCCCAAGGAAGTTAGGTAACAGTAACCTAATTGTAATGAGGCCACACACCTCTAAGACAGCGATGGGCAAGCTCATCCTACTGCATCTGCTTTAAAATGCAAATAGGGATGGGGAGAGGGAATAATCATAACTTTGTTGTCCAACTGAGGTGACAAATACCCGTCTAAATTTTTATACTCAAATAAAACATTTTAAACACTTTCTCTTTTGCACTCTCTCTTTCAGATTGTTTGGCATTCGTCAGATGGGAGGACGGTTATACCGGCAAAATCTTTACAGGAGCAGAGATTTTGTCAAGAGATGAAGCTCCAGTGCAGATCTTTGATCTCAAAACAGGAGATTCTGTTTTATCAAAGTGGTCAGATGGTAAATTTTATAGGGCAACTGTTGAATATATTTTAGGTAAAGATCAGACTCAATCATCAAAAGGCTGCCAAACTCCACAGGAGTCACTTTTAAATATGTTGGAAGCCAGTGAGCCATCACACTCAAAATCAGAGTCTGACACCATTACAGTAGATCGGAACCCACTGTCTGAACATGATAATATTACAGCGCTGAATCTATCAAGTGACAAGGGACTTGTAACACTGTTGGACCACCACCACCCTATGGGTAAGCTTGATATTTATTACCTCATGCCTATGGTGTTACATGTTCAAAACTTTTAATCTTTTTAGATTAAATTTGGTGAATTTCCAAACAAAAAAACAGCATTAACTGATATGTTATTTTATCTGCCATCAAATAATTGTTTCAGTAAATGGTATGTAAATAACAAATATAAATATTTTATGTATTTAATTGCCCAAAACCCAACGTCTGTATTCACTTTAATTTCAGGATTAAAAGTTCTGAACTTGTGGACCGTGAAAACAATTATTTGCCATTATTTTATTAATTTTTAATCATTGTCAAAATGTTCATAGAGTGTAAATATCCACTCTACAATCTCATGAGTCAAAACTAGGGAGTAACAAAATTAACATTTCATGTCATGGTTACAATTGTTCTCACAGTATTAATGAGTGGACTCGAGAAGTATTTGAACACACACTGAAATCTTATAAACAAGTTTTATGGAGAAAAAAAAAGTTACAAAATATATACTTTCTTAACAGAATAAAGTTAACTATATATGTATATATATATATATATATATATATATATATATATATATATATATATATATATATATATTAGGGGTGTGGGAAAAAATCGATTCGAATACGAATACGAATTGAATAGAATTTTTAATCGTTGCCCAGCCCTAATATATATATATATATATATATATATATATATATATATATATATATATATATATATATATATAATCTCCTGATGATTGAGGGAACCCCTCATAAAACAGTTCTGTGGAGATGAAGTAGTCTTGTAATTTTTCCCACACCCACATATATATATATATATTAGGGGTGTGGGAAAAAAAATCGTATTTCCAAACGAATCGAATACGTTGTGCAATTCAGAATCGATTCTCAGTTTTAAAAAATCGATTTTTTATTTTTTAAATTGTTTTATAATTTTTTTTTTTAATCAATCCAACAAACCACTACACAGCAATACCATAACAATGCAATCCAATTCCAAAACTAAACCTGACCCAGCAACACTCAGAACTGCAATAAACAGAGCAATTGAGAGGAGACAGAAACACAACACAGAACAAACCAAAAGTAGTGACACAAAAATTAATATTATCAACAACAGTATCAATAGTAGTTATAATTTCAGCATAGCAGTGATTAAAAATCCCTCATTGACATTATCATTAGACATTTATAAAAATAAAAAAAGAACAATAGTGTCACAGTGGCTTACACTTGCATCGCATCTCATAAGCTTTACAACACACTGTGTCCAATATTTTCACAAAGATAAAATAAGTCATATTTTTGGTTCGTTTAATGGTTAAAACAAATTCACATTATTGCAATCAGTTGATAAAACATTGTCCTTTACAATTATAAAGGCTTTTTTTTTTTTTAAATCTACTACTCTGCTTGCATTTCAGCAGACTGGGGTAGATCCTGCTGAAATCCTATGTATTGAATGAATACAGAATCGTTTTGAATCAGAAAAATGTCTTTTTTGAATCGAGAATCGAATTAAATCGAAAAAATCGATATATTATCGAATCGTGACCCCAAGAATCGATATTGAATCGAATCGTGGGACACCCAAGGATTCACAGCCCTAATATATATATATATATATATATACATATATATATATATATATATATATATATATATATATATATATATATATATATACATATACATATATATATATATATATATATATATATATATATATATATGTACAAATTGTGTTTATAGAATGGTAATCTATGGTTCAATGAAATTTCATGATAGGTTTACCAAAGAGGGAACCATCACCCTACAGCGGCAATACAGCCGTCCCATTACCGTATGTCCTTGACATCAAAGGTCATTCATCCTGCCCATCATCCTATGGCCTCACCACAAAAAGTTGATCACTATGGAGCCTATACACCCAGCCAATCACTGCATGACTTCAACACCGCTGACCCATCACCAAATGTCTACAACACCTCTGGTCCTTCACCCAGTGTACAATAGCTTGCTAGCTAGCGGGGTAAATCCACCCGACAATAAGAACGCAGCTTTCCTGGCACCGGACAGGAGAGATGCAGGCAACCTATCTGCCGATGACACTATCTCATATCAGCCGCGGGCAGAAAAATCATGGACGCCGTGTAGGGATGTAGGGAGGAGTTTGAAAATATCCTGCAAGAAAAGCAACGAATCGAAGAAGTCCTCTTGAAAATAGGGAAGTAATTCATGCAATTGTTTCATGATGTAATTGGTTTGTTTACTTAAATTTGTGATTGGGTCTTGAACACATTCTTTTCTCATTGTGGTATTGTTTGTTATTTTTTCCCTTTCAGATCCGGGCCAAGTCAGAGTGATTCAAACACTCTTCATATCATGGTTTCGCTTTGCGGCCATGAGTCATGCTTCAAAGCCCAATTGTATGTGCTTATTCTACGCACTTTTTGATCACTTTTTTACAGTTGAGGAGTGTCAAAATGCTGTCGCTTTTGGTCGCCCTGGAAACAAACTTGCAGGAACAGGAAAGCGCATCTTTGACCGGAAAAAAGTTGAAGGAATCCTACGTAAGTTTTCCCAATTTGACCGTGTTTTCAGGCCAAAACTGTGTAACAATAATTAAATAGAAGTTCTATATGAGAAAGTTTGATCCCTTTTCAAATTACAGCACACTAGAAGCATTACTAAATGTTGCATGATTACAGTTTGTGATTGGCCAAAAAACTGGCATTGTGATAAGCAATATAGTGTTATGTCCATCTACTTGAAGTGTGGTTGTGTGTATTAATGTACTGTATGTGCAGGGTTTCCGCAAGTCATTAAATGGATTTTGCGTAAATTAAGGCCTTAAAAAGCATTAAACGTGTTGCCCAGAGGCATTTGAAAATTATAAATGGTTGTACTTGGATAGCGCTTTTCTACCCATTTTTAAGGAGCCCAAAGCGCTTTGACCGTATTTCCACATTCACCCATTCACACACACATTCACACACTGATGGCGGGAGCTGCCATGCAAGGCGCCAACCAGGACCCATCAGGAGCAACGGTGAAGTGTCTTGCCCAAGGACACAATGTAATACAATTGTAGGACATGGCTGATGGTCAATATGTCAAATGGTAAATAAAAATTAATTTAAGAACGTTACGGTCATCGAAATTGCTACGTCTGTCCGTGTTTCTTTTTTTAGCTGCTACTGTCAAACTGCATTCCAAAGGTATTGTAAAGTGTGAACACGACAAAAGCATTGCCTTAATACGGCAAAATGAAACTGCCCTGGAGCCCTAAACTTTTCCATTCTCTGGTCACTGTAGGCGTGTAGTCCTTAACTGTGACACCATGTCAGGATAATAGGGAAGCTGAGCTTTTTTCATACACAATTCGTTTATTTCAATCACCTCCACTTCAACACATCTGAGCCAACTGTCTTGATGCAGGCGCCTTGAGTGATCTACGCGGGCCTAGGATGGACAAACAAGGCAATTTTCACAGCAGACCACAACTTTTTTATTCTTTGACATTCCCACAATAAATGAATACAAGCTCCTTCAGCTGAAGGACACTTGATACATAGCTTGCTATTTACTGTAAAGATTTTAAACAGAAAGGGTGCATAATACAATATCTTTATTGACATAGCTTTTTTTTAATGCATCTTATTGGCCATTTTACAAATATCGTTCTGTATTTCTCTAAAATGATTAAATCGATCATCCATTTTCCAAACACATGCTTAATTAACTTGTCTAATTCTTACAACTGTGTGTATATAGATAATTGTAAGCTTTTGACTATATATAATAACTATAGGCAATAAAAAAATTTTAAGTACCAAAAATGGCATTAAAAAGCATTAAATTGGATTTGCATTATTATTATTATTATTATTGCATGGCATAAATGTAATACTTGTAGAAACTCGGATGTGGCCGAATTACAAATGCCTGATTTTTATGTTCTTGCCTTACAGCGAATGTCCTGAGATGCGGTACCCTTCCTGCTTGGGACATTTTTGAGGAGGCCAAGCTCAAAAAAGCTTTGGTAAACAAATGTCGGGCCAGAGCAGGTTTTAAGTAGGCCCTTGTACCTGCCAAGTTTATCTTGGGGTAAGATGTTTCCTTTGTAAACATGTTAATATTTTGGTCTTGGGTTGCGCAGTATATATTGTGTAAAATTGCCCTATGATGTAGCTTTTAGAACCACGTTATACTGTGACAATGCATATTGAGCTGTGCTGTGTCTCGCAAATTTGGCACTGATGCTACCTCAGTGACATGCTAGCGGCTAATATCCCTTCACAGCTGTTTCCAAATAAAAAAATAATACAACTAGAAATGACACAGTATGTTACTGCTGTTATATTAGTAGCTTTTGTAACCAGTTTCAAAATGTTTCACTAATCATTTATGTACCAAATGTTATATTGTTATCGCAAGAGGCTGTTCTAGCGTTTACAACATTTTTTTTTTTTAATCATAGGGCTGTGGCCCACTGTTTGGCTGCAAGTAACCCTTGGGGGCCGCCAATAAATATCTGTTTCTTAGCTGTGGTCCGTCCATATGGGCCGCAATGGTACTCAGGTGTAATACACTTTAGTGTAAGATGACTAATTCAGTGTTTGTATTTGAATAAGCCCCAGACCCTCTGTAGTGGAAAAGTTGGTCGGGCCCCGAGGTAAAAAAATGTTAAGTATCCCTGGTTTTCAATGTGTGATTATTTTTTGTATGTAAACCAGTTAGAAACAGAACGGTTACAATTGTATAGATGTATTTCAGTTTTTGCTTGGAATATTTCAAAAATGGAAATTTAGTAATTTACTCACCCTCTTACTGAGATGAAGTCAGGTGTTTTTTTTTTTTAACTACAGTACATAGTTTGCTCAACAAGGAGTTAAAAAACTACACCTGACTTTTTCACAACAACAAAGTGAGGGTTAAATTAAATTAGTTTTGTATTTGTTTTATTTTTTGTATAAAGTTTGTATATTTTAATTATTGTGAAAAACAATATGTACAATTTGTATGTACTAATTAACAACATTTAAATTGTATTTAATCTATTTGTATATCGTATAGTTTGTATTTTTGTATAGCCAAATAAAATTATATACCTTTCAATATTTGAGTATTTTTTTATTGTTATTTTTAATTAAGTCAATTAAGAATATTTAAATTGCACTCTCAATTTGTTCTCATTATTCTCACATTTGAGATATGATGGATTTGTTAAGACATTTAAGAGAAATAATAAAGACATGAAAGAGACATACATAAGATCTCTTTTGTTGCGCATACATCTCATTTTTTTCTCTTTAATTCTCCTTCAAAATAAATGAGACATAATTGAGATCAGTGGCATACATATATGAGCTCTCCTCAGTGTATCCCACTTCACAAAAATTGCTCAAATGGTTGTCTCAACTCAACCTCCTTTGTCTCAGTGATGTCTTGTCTCTTTTTAACTTATTTATTGCTCCTAAAAATCCCTTAGGAGCAATACAAGAGAAACAATTGATCACATAATTAGACAGATACGAGAAGCTCATAATGTTCTCAAGATACGAGATCAAGCAACAGATGAGCAAGCACATTTTTGCTATGGGATGATTTAACCTGGAGAGTCTTGATACCAATTTCCTTGACCCAAGAAGTTGTAAACCTCAATTATTTTCCAAGTTTTCATCTCTTTTGTCGGGAAGAATGATGTCTGAAGCACACGATAGTTCAATATGTTTGGCAACTTCACTGAAGAATAATCCTCTATCATTTGATACATCTTTATTTATAGTATAGGAATTGATTTCATTGCATAGTTTGATTCTTTTCTTGTATCTGAAATTTGCCAGAGGATTTAAGCCTCTTTTATACTCAGATAGTTGCTGTACAACAGCAATCTTAGCTTGGTTGACCACCACTGTGTTTCTTCATCCGATAAGAAATCACTTGTCGGAATACAAGCAATAGTCTGTTGTGAAAAGCACAACTGGCATCGATCCAGCTGACAGAACGAGTCAAAAAGTTGTCTTCCGTGGAGAAAAAAGAAAAGAAAGAAAGTCTGTGGAGCAGTAAAACAAATGTACACTTTAAACAGCTCCTCTGTGGTGCACACCCTATTAACAAAATACCTCTGAGGCGGAAGAAAAAAACAAGTGTGTTTTGTTCTCCGCTGTGGCCTGGCACAGCAGCAGCATACAACACTGTCTTCATCAACACAAGAAGAACAACAAAAACCTTTTGAAGGATTCCGCGGGGGAAGCAAATAAGCTCCAACTAATTGAAGCAATCAAACAAAGAGCTTTGTGTGCTCCGTCGACTTGATAAATGTTGTCTACACGTCGCTCACGTACTCCATCACCGCGTCTGACATTAGGATGCCTGACAAAAGCCGCCCACTTTCTGCAGGACCCTGAACCAACCCTCCACTGTCAGACCTGGTCCTCACCACCAATCATTGTGCTGATTGCATCCATCACCGTATGCTTGTGTATTCTGAGCGTAAGCGACGCCCCATCAATCAATCCGTTATAAAAAAACACTTTCAATTTGCTTGAACATGCCTGCTAAGAGCACGCTTGGAGGAATGAAGCCATTAACTATAAGTAACTCCTCCGTTAGCATGTTAGTTTATAGGAGAGACCACATGGATGGATTCATGCAAGTAAGGACAGATGAACAGCTTAAAAGATGTAAGGACAGATGTAAGGATGAACACAAGGATTGATGAATGGATGAACGGACAGCTGTAAAGATGGATAGATAGAAGAATACATGGTTAAAAGGACAGGCGGATGAATGAAAGGACAGAAAAATGTCTCGAAGGATGAATGGTGAATTGTTGTATGGATGTACAGTAAGCTTAGACGGATGGACGTTAAACGGATGGACAGATGAATGGATAATGACAATGGAGGCAGGAATAGACAGAAGGATGGATTACAAAATTATGGATGGATAGACAAATGAATAACAAATGAATGGAGAAATCGTTCAGAGAGCCTGGTTCCTATGCAGTGGACATTTGTGGACACATATAACAAATCCAAAATTTGTTATAAAAAAAAAAAGTCAATAATAGGAAATAAGCAGCGGCATGACCCGCTTTGTCACCTGGCCCATTCTGTCGCTTTACGTTTAGTCTCAAACTATGTCACGCCTCGTTGGCAAAGGGAAGTCACCACCTTTGCCGCTGCCGCACCTTGGGTCATTAAAGCTGCAGCAAGGCACCTGTCACCATTCCCCAACACACACATACACACGCACACATGCACGCGCACACGCACACACACACACACACACCTACACACGTGAGTGTGCATGCATGTATAAGCACAAGCAGGGGCGTCAGTTGAAAGGAAATGTCAGAATGAATGATTGATGACATGCTTCGCACATCGACATGCTTCCTGGTCTTCATTATCTAAAGTGTAGATGAACTACTTGAAAAGCTGACACAATCTAACACTTCTGCCACTGAGCACTGTGAGCAGTGATACCATCTAATAAGTCGGACCAGCAAGACTAATTAATAACAGGAGAAAAGCGCAGCCGCTTTAAAAAAAAAAAAAAGAATATGTCTGATGTTCTCTTTTATTTGTAAAAGTACTTTGTCTTTCTAAAGAAACTGAGGAACGTTAAGACTCTTTTGTGTGGCCTTTATTTGACCCAAACTACTTACTGCAGCAGCTTGACACACTTTACCCTGCATTTTTTTAATCATCAGTGCTCATTTAAAGGACACGTTTCTATTTTCCTTTTCTGTGGCTTTGGGTTTGAGGGAAAATTAAGACAGCACTTTTAAATGTACACTTTGCTTTTACTTTTTTTACATGTCGGAAATAAATAGTAGTTCCTGAAACCAGAGAAAATGTAATATAAAACCGGGTGAAATGTACCTATAAAGGAAACAAATCATCATCCAAAGAATACCACATCAATTGTCTTCTGTCAGAGTCACCAATCTGGATCCAAAGCATACCACATCATGTTTCATATACAGTATTTGTTGAAATAAAAAATGTATCATCGATATCATTAATGTCACATCATGCTCCACATATGCACCAGTTACTCTATTGACCAAAACATGTTTGGAGCCAAAAAATGCCACATTATATGCAAAATACACTATCAAAGGACAGAAACATGTCAATAAACACATTGACAGAAACATGTCATGATCCAAATAATACCACATCATGTGCAAATTACACTGAAACATATCATGATCCAAAGAATGTGACATCATGTACCAGTTACTGTATCTAAAGATGACATGTTATGTTCCAAATAATACCACACCATGTACTAGTTATTATATCTATTTACAAAAACCCTTCATGATCCAAATAACATCACACCATGTACCAGTTACTACATTTATTGACAAAAACATGTCATGATCCAAATAATACCACGTCCCGTACCATTTACTGTATTCATGACAAATTCATCCAAATAATTAAAGTTAAAGTACCAATGATTGTCACACACATACTAGATGTGGCAAAATTATTCTCTGCATTTGACCCATCACCCTTGATCACCCCCTGAGAGGTGAGGGGAGCAGTGGGCAGCAGCGGTGTCACGCCCAGGAATCATTTATGGTGATTTAACCCCCAATTCCAACCCATAATGCTGAGTGCCAAGCAGGGAGGTAATGGGTCCCGTTTTTATAGTCTTTGGTATGACTCGGCCGGGGTTTGAACTCACGACCTACCGATCTCAGGGCGGACACTCTAACCACTAGGCCACTGATAAAACAAATAATACCACATCATGTGCAAATCACACCGAAACATATCATGATCCAAAAAATACGACACCATGTACCAGTTACTGTATCTACAGATAACATGTTATCTTCCAAATAATACCACACTATGTACTATTTACTGTATCTTTTGACAAAAACCCTCCATGATCCAAAAAACATCACATCATGTACCAGTTACTGTATTTATTGACAAAAACATGTCATGATCCAAATAATACCACATAATGTGCAAATTACACTAATATTGATAAAAAATATATCACAACCCAAATAATACCAAATCATGTTCCAATATTGGTAAAAAATAATAGTAATGTTAATGTATTAATTTATAAGCACATCCCAAAAAATCCAAGGACACTTTAAAATATACAGATAGAATAAATCAAATAAAATGATAAAAACAACAAAGGATCAAATCAACACATAAGAAGGGACATTGTAGAGGCAGTTAAAGGGAGTATGACATTTTGAACAGGTGCGTTTTGAGTCTAGATTTGAATGTATGAAGGGAGTCAATATTGCAGATGTCAGGTGGTGGAGAGTTCCAGAGTTTGGGAGCAGAGTGACTGAAAGCTCAGCTCCACATGGTGATGAGGCAGGTTGATGGCATAGCAAGATGTATGGAAGAGGAGGATTTGAGGGCGTATGCTGGAGTTATGATGTGGAGAAGGTCAGACAAATAGGGAAGAGTGAAGTTGTGGATGGCCTTAAAGGTGTAAAGGAGGATTTTATTGTTGATTCTTTGCCACTGAAGTTTTTGCTGGATGAGTGTGATGTGATGGAATGAGGGTGTTTTGGTAATGATCCGGGCAGCAGAGTTATGGACCAGTTGAAGTTTGTGGAGGGACTTCTGGGGGAGTCCAAAGAGAAGAGAGTTGCAGTAGTTGATACTGGAAGTGACCAGACTGCGAACAAGGAAGGAGGCAGCAAGGACAGTAAGAGAGGGGCATAATAAATAAATTAATATTCAGGATATGGAAATAGGGCTTCACGGTGGCAGAGGGGTTAGTGCGTCTGCCTCACAATACGAAGGTCCTGCAGTCCTGGGTTCAAATCCAGGCTCGGGATCTTTCTGTGTGGAGTTTGCATGTTCTCCCCGTGAATGCGTGGGTTCCCTCCGGGTACTCCGGCTTCCTCCCACTTCCAAAGACATGCACCTGGGGATAGGTTGATTGGCAACACTAAATTGGCCCTAGTGTGTGAATGTGAGTGTGAATGTTGTCTGTCTATCTGTGTTGGCCCTGCGATGAGGTGGCGACTTGTCCAGGGTGTACCCCGCCTTCCGCCCGATTGTAGCTGAGATAGGCGCCAGCGCCCCCCGCGACCCCGAAAGGGAATAAGCGGTAGGAAATGGATGGGATGGATGGATATGGAAATAAGCAGAGCAAGTGATGTTACTAGTGTGAGATTGAAATGACAGTGTGACATATATAACAACATGTTGTGATCGAAATAATACCACATCATGTGCTGAAACTATTGACACAAAAATGTCCTGATCCAAATAATACCACATCACGTACCAGTTACTGTATCTATAGACAGAAACATATCATGATCCAGATAATACCACATCATGTACTGAAACTATTGACACAAAAATGTCATGATCCAGATAATACCACACCATGTTTACTATCCACAATCCACCTCCAATATCCAGGGTTTCCCACACATTCATTTATTTGTGGCAACCCGCCACAAAAGAATAACGGCCGCCACAAATTAAAAAAATTAAAAAATTATTTTTTTAAATTTTTTATTTTTTCGGCTTTTGACTCGCTCGACCGCTCATATAAGCAATGGGACTCTGTCTGTGAATGGAGCTTGTAGTTACATATTATATAAATATGTAAATATTATATAAATATGTATATAAATATGTACATAAAGTGTTGTATTTATACTCCAACTCCGCATTCTTCTTGGCCATCGCCGCCGCTGCCCAAAACCCCGCCCCCCAACCCATCCCCCCAGCCGCCCAACCACACCACCACAAATAGATGCCTGACCTGTGGGAAACACTGAATATCCATCAGCTCTATACAGTAAATCTGAGCATATTCCAGTCAGTTATAGTGTTAAATTTAATCACTATTTTGAAGTCGATAGTATTTAAAATATATAGTCCAAGGCCAGCAGAAAAGCATGGGTTTAATGTTGAAGAGTCAAATACATCATGCTGCAAATAAAACACTTTACTATTAGCCTCACGATAAAAGATGCAGAGCAGTACGCAAGGCTGCAGGATTCTGCTGGCGGGCGTTAAAGTGAAACGGAGCATCAAGATGACGCTGGAGGCCATGCAACAAGCCTCGAGCATTTTGGAGAGGGAAATGACAGGAACACAAGTTGGGAAAGGCTGGAGCCATGTTTAGGAAAAATGGAGTCAATAAAAATTAGGGCTCTAGACGTACACCATGATGATGACAGTTCTTGTCCACTGGTTTTTGTTTGCTTATGTAATTCACCGGACACGTGTTCCCAAACAGGAGACTTTAACAAGAGTAGAAGGTTTGACGGTTGTGACACTTCAATTACTTCAGCAGTTACACTTCCTGTACCTCACGTTGTACGCCTTTGTCCAACATTCCCTCTAAGTGTCATGCCTGCGCTATTGCACACTGCTCTTGCATCTTCTGCACAAAGCAAATCTATGATAAATTCAAACCCATCTGAATCCTTAACAAAATAAACGCATCATATATTCTGTATGATTTTGCAATGCAACTAACTGCGAGTGACAGGTGACAAAACGCGGCCACAACAGATAAAACAAGGTTTGTTAACAATGTTCAATGATTGTAATGTCTTAAGGGAAAATTAGAGGACAGAAATTCCAGACAACTTTATTGGGCAAAACTGTTTATTGTCAGCCCAACTCGGCCATAACCATACCAAAAACATTAGAGTAGAAGACTTCGACATAAAAACTGGTCTTTGTCTGCCATATTAGTTTTCCAAGATGGCGCTGCTGAAGTGGCTGCTGTTGGCAGGAGCTCTGTGCTCTTGTGTCATTCTTTTGTGTTTCCCTCTTGTTTTCATGTTTTATTATATATATATATAAATATATATATATATATATTTTTTTTTTTTGCCTTTTGGTCCGGGACCCTTTGGGACTGTGTGACAAGGGGTGGCACTTTCGTGACCTCAGCGGTGCTTTTTTGTGGACTTCTGGATCTGCCTCCCATGAGCCTTTTGGCCATGGAGACCAGCTGCTGGGTGTCTGCCACACCAGAGTCGGCTTGGAGGGACTGGAGGAGATGCGGATGAAGAGACAGGGCTGCGGAGCTAGCACTGAGCGCCGGGACGGAGAGGCTTCGCGATGTCTCGGCTGGGTGAGCAGGTGTCGGACACCTCAGTCTCCTTGGACGTGTCCTCGCTCATCCATGCGGACTGGACACTGGCCGAGAGTTGGTTGGCGGCCGAGAGTAGAGTCGACTCTCTTGGTTTCTTTGTTGGGTCTGCTCCTGTCTCTGGCCATGCTCCCTCCACCCTAGCGGACGATGGCGTGGAACACTGCAGAGGCCACCACAGTGTATATGTTTCTTTTACTTTTTATTCATAGCTGTATGTAGAAGTGGCTGGTTGTATCCGCTGCTTTAATGTCTTTCATGTCCTTTGTGTTCTTTTATGTTTGATGTTTCCCTCTTCCACACATGTAAGAGGGATGTGTACTATGGCTATGAGTTGTTGTGTTTTTTTTCCCTTGGCCTCAGTCTGGACCCCCTCTCCAGGGGCCAAGGCTTAGACCGATTTTTTCATTTTATTCTATTTTATTTTAATCTTCTATTTTTTTTCTCCCAATTCCCCCCCCCCCCCCACTTGTTTACCTGTATTTCATCTTTTTTGTAAGGGGCGCTGGAAGCCGGCAGACCTGTCAGCGATCCGGTTCTGTCTCCCTGTAATGTTTGTCTGATCTTGTATGGGATTGTGCTGAAAATTGTAATTTTCCTGAAGGAACTCTCCTGAAGGAATAAATAATGTACTATCTAATCTAATCTAATACAACCAGGCCAAAACAACAGCTCCTGTCATCTGTTAGATCAACAACAGCTGCTCTCTTTCTCAATTGGGCCAACACACGCACATCAACGAACACAATCTAAAAAAAAGTCAGTGGTGAGGGATGTCTTGTCTTGTTTTTTTTCTGTCTTGTTTTAGTTTGAAAAGTAACTCTCCTCTTGTTTCAGGTCACTTGCCCATCCTCTTGTGTCATCAGTCTGACGTCATCCCTGATCCCTGATTGTTTCCACCTGTTCCCTATTACGCTGATGTGTCCTATAAGCCCACGCCTCCCTTTGTTCTGTGCCAGATTGTCTTGATTATTCATGCCTCTCTAGCATCCTGTCCATGCCTTGCCTTGTCTCATGTTTGTACACCTTGATCCTGAATTCTTTCGTTGCTATTTTGAGTTTTCTTTTTTTCCCTCCTCAGCAGAGTGATTTTGTGTTATTTAGTTTAGTTTTTTTTGTAACCTTTTTCGCCGACTAGTTTAGTTATTGTATATATTGAATTGCCCTGACTCTGGAGGTGAAAGGAAACTTTCAAGATAAAAGTCTGCCGAATTATCACATACTCTGCATCTGAGTCCTATCTTTTGACCAAGCCTGATACAACACCACACAAAGTGTAAAATCTAGGTAGTTACACTATGACTCCCCAATAAGATATGTGCTTATTGTACTGTTATTTACTAAGAATGTTAATATATGGATATTAATTATGAAATGATGTAACGAGATTACTCCTCTCTGAGCTGCCACCTTATCGTGGTAGAGGAGTTTGCGTGTCCCAATGATCCTAGGAGCTATGTTGTCGGGGGGCTTTATGCCCCCTGGTAGGGTCTCCCAAGGCAAACAGGTTCTAGGTGAGGGATCAGACAAAGAGCAGCTCGAAGACATCTATGAAGAAGATAAAACATGGACCCAGATTTCCCTCGCCCGGACGCAGGTCACCTCTGGAGCCAGGCCCGGAGTTGGGGCACGATGGCGAGCGCCTGGTGGCCGGGCCTGTCCCCATGGGGCCCGGCCGGGCACAGCCCGAAGAGGCAACATGGGTCACCCCTCCAATGGGCTCACCACCCATAGCAGGGGCCATAGAGGTCGGGTGCAATGTGAGCTGGGCGGCAGCCGAAGGCAGGGCACTTGGCGGTCCGATCCTCGGCTACAGAAGCTAGCTCTTGGGACGTGGAACGTCACCTCACTGGGGGGAAAGAGCCTGAGCTAGTGCGCGAAGTGGAGAAGTTCCGGCTGGATATAGTCGGACTCACTTCGACGCACAGCAAGGGCTCTGGAACCACTTCTCTCGAGAGGGACTGGACCTTCTTCCACTCTGGCGTTGCCGACAGTGAGAGGCGACGGGCTGGGGTGGCAATTCTGGTTGCCCCCCGGCTTAAAGCCTGCACGTTGGCGTTCAACCCAGTGGACGAAAAGGTAGCCTCCCTCCGCCTTCAGGTGGGGGGACGGGTCCTGACTGTTGTTTGTGCTTACGCACCAAACGGCAGTTCAGAGTACCCACCCTTTTTGGGTACACTCGAAGGTATACTGGAAAGTGCTCCCCCGGGTGATTCCCTTGTCCTACTGGGGGACTTCAACGCTCATGTTGGCAACGACAGTGAAACCTGGAGAGGCGTGATTGGGAAGAATGGCCGACCGGATCTGATCCAGAGTGGTGTTTTGTTATTGGACTTTTGTGCTCGTCACAATTTGTCCATTACAAACACCATGTTCAAACATAAGGGTGTCCATATGTGCACTTGGCACCAGGACACCCTAGGCCGCAGTTCCATGATCGATTTTGTAGTTGTGTCATCGGATTTGCGGCCTTATGTTTTGGACACTCGAGGGCGGAGCTTTCTACCGATCACCACCTGGTGGTGAGTTGGCTGCGATGGTGGGGGAGGATGCCGGACTGACCTGGCAGGCCCAAACGCATTGTGAGAGTCTGCTGGGAACGTCTGGCAGAGTCTCCTGTCGAGAAAGTTTCAATTCTCACCTCCGGAACAACTTTGAACGTGTCACGAGGGAGGTGCTGGACATTGAGTCCGAGTGGACCATCTTCCGCACCTCTATTGTCGAAGCGGCTGATCGGAGCTGTGGCCGCAAGGTAGTTGGTGCCTGTCGGGGCGGCAATCCTAAAACCCCTTGGTGGACACCAGCGGTGAGGGATGCCGTCAAGCTGAAGAAGGAGTCCTATCGGGTCCTTTTGGCTCATAGGACTCCGGAGGCAGTGGACAGGTACCGACAGGCCAAGCGGTGTGCGGCTTCAGCGGTCGCTGAGGCAAAAACTCGGACATGGGAGGAGTTCGGGGAAGCCATGGAAAACGACTTCCGGACGGCTTCGAAGCAATTCTGGACCACCGTCCGCCGCCTCAGGAAGGGGAAGCAGTGCACTATCAACACTGTGTATGGTGCGGATGGTGTTCTGCTGACCTCAACTGCGGATGTTGTGGATAGGTGGAAGGAATACTTCGAAGACCTCCTCAATCCCACCAACACGTCTTCCTATGAGGAATTAGTGCCTGGGGAATCTGTGGTGGACTCTCCTATTTATGGGGCTTAGGTCGCTGAGGTAGTTAAAAAGCTCCTCGGTGGCAAGGCCCCGGGGGTGGACGAGACCCGCCCGGAGTTCCTTAAGGCTCTGGATGCTGTGGGGCTGTCTTGGTTGACAAGTCTCTGCAGCATCACATGGACATCGGGGGCGGTACCTCTGGATTGGCAGACCGGGGTGGTGGTTCCTCTCTTTAAGAAGGGGGACCGGAGGGTGTGTTCCAACTATCGTGGGATCACACTCCTCAGCCTTCCCGGTAAGGTTTATTCAAGTGTACTGGAGAGGAGGCTACGCCGGATAGTCGAATCTCGGATTCAGGAGGAACAGTGTGGTTTTCGTCCTGGTCGTGGAACTGTGGACCAGCTCTATACTCTCGGCAGGGTTCTTGAGGGTGCATGGGAGTTTGCCCAACCAGTCTACATGTGCTTTGTGGACTTGGAGAAGGCATTCGACCGTGTCCCTCGGGAAGTCCTTGGGGAGTGCTCAGAGAGTATGGGGTATCGGATTGTGTTATTGTGGCGGTCCGCTCCCTGTACGATCAGTGCCAGAGCTTGGTCTGCATTGCCGGCAGTAAGTCGAACACATTTCCAGTGAGGTTTGGACTCCACCAAGGCTGTCCTTTGTCACCGATTCTGTTCTTAACTTTTATGGACAGAATTTCTAGGCGCAGTCAAGGCGTTGAGGGGTTCCGGTTTGGTGACCGCAGGATTAGGTCTCTGCTTTTTGCAGATGATGTGGTCCTGATGGCTTCATCTGACTGGGATCTTCAGCTCTCACTGGATAGGTTTGCAGCCGAGTGTGAAGCGACCGGAATGAGAATCAGCATCTCCAAGTCCGAGTCAATGGTTCTCGCCCGTAAAAGG
This sequence comes from Nerophis ophidion, assembly GCF_033978795.1. Classification (NCBI taxonomy): domain Eukaryota; kingdom Metazoa; phylum Chordata; class Actinopteri; order Syngnathiformes; family Syngnathidae; genus Nerophis; species Nerophis ophidion. Next base: position 44,108,203 of record NC_084615.1, on the reverse strand, counting down.
GTGGAGTGCCATCTCCGGGTTGGGGAGGAGCCCCTGCCCAAAGTGGAGGAATTCAAGTACCTAGGAGTCTTGTTCACGAGTGGGGGAAGAGTGGATCGTGAGATCGACAGGCGGATTGGTGCGGCGTCTTCAGTAATGCGGACGTTGTACCGATCCGTTGTGGTGAAGAAGGAGCTGAGCCGGAAGGCAAAGCTCTCAATTTACCGGTCGATCTACGTTCCCATCCTCACCTATGGTCATGAGCTTTGGGTCATGACCGAAAGGATAAGATCACGGGTACAAGCGGCCGAAATGAGTTTCCTCCGCCGTGTGGCGGGGCTCTCCCTTAGAGATAGGGTGAGAAGCTCTGCCATCCGGGAAGAGCTCAAAGTAAAGCCGCTGCTCCTCCACATCGAGAGGAGCCAGATGAGGTGGTTCGGGCATCTGGTCAGGATGCCACCCGAACGCCTCCCTAGGGAGGTGTTTAGGGCACGTCCAACCGGTAGGAGGCCACGGGGAAGACCCAGGACACGTTGGGAAGACTATGTCTCTCGGCTGGCCTGGGAACGCCTCGGGATCCCCCGGGAAGAGCTAGACGAAGTGGCTGGGGAAAGGGAAGGCTGGGTTTCCCTGCTTAGGCTGTTGCCCCCGCGACCCGACCTCGGATAAGCGGAAGAAGATGGATGATGGATGGATGGGTAACGAGATTACAGAAATGCTAATACAAATATATTTTTTAAAGACAGAAAGTTACAGGAATGTGCACTTTATACCATGCTGACATCTAATTGTGCAGCATTTGAATGATTTAAGGGGAACTACATATTATCTCTGCAAGGAGTACAAATGATTTCCAAAGTAGGGGCCTCTACCACAATATTTTTCAACCTTTTTTGAGCCAAAGCACATTTTTTTCGTTGAAAAAATCCGGAGGCACGCCACCAGCAGAAATCATTAAAAAAATTAAACTCAGTAGACAATAAAAAGTCGTTGTAGCAATTGTTGGATATGAATTTAAACCATAACCAACCATACATCACTATAGCCCTTGTCTCAAAGTAGGTGTACTGTCACGACCTGTCACATCACGCCGTGACTTTTTTTGAGTTTTTTGGTGTTTTCCTGTGTGTAGTGTTTTAGTTCTTGTCTTGCGCTCCTATTTTGGTGGCTTTTCTTGTTTTGTTGGTATTTTCCTGCTGCAGTTTCATGTGTTCCTTTGAGCAGTACGTATTCCCCGCACCTGCTTTGTTTTAGCAATCAAAAACATTTAAGTTGTTGTTATCTTTTTTCGTGTGGACATTGTTGATTGTCATGTATGGATGTACTTTGTGGACACTTTCTGCTCCACATGCTGTAAGTCTCTGCTGTCGTCCAGCATTCTGTTTTTTGTTTTTATTACTTTGTAGCCAGTTCAGGGGTTGTTTAAAACTAGAATTAAGGAGCATTTGAGTACTTGACGCACATGTCCTTTGACTGAACGATGATGATGATTATAATGTATTGATGTGATTTGCAACTGTATAGTTTGTGTTTGTTGTTTATTTTATTCATATATTATGGTTGTTTTTTCATGTATTTTATGTGAAATGTATTTGTGTTGCCATATTGGTCGGAACCCCCTGCAAAAGAGATTTTGAATCACAATGGATCTACTTTTTGGTTGAATAAAAGGCACTACCAACATTTTTGTTTGCGTTAAGGCCAATTTTTTAAATTGCTGTTGCAGGTGTAACTAATAAAGTGGTCTGTGTATGATTGGTAGTACCTTGATTTATGTGTGCTTTACTTTTCAGAGGTTTTTTTTGTTTGTTGTTTGTTTTGGTTTTCAACTGGTCAAACATCTTGCGTAAAAAAGTATTTTGTCTGTCTGCGTACCATTTTGCCGAATCGTAGTGCCCAAACAAAACAACCTTATAAATAACATGGTGTCTGCTTTTAAAGAAAAAAAATTCAATATGGCTACAACATACTCCACCATGGGTCCAATTATAGTTGCAATAGCTCACCTTCTTTGGTAAAGAAGGTGAGCAACACTGTTGAAGTCAAGTAAGAACTTGTAGCTAAGTAAAAAGGTGGCCCCTACTTTATGAAAACTGAGGTACCAGTGTCGTGGAAATAGTACTAGTGTGAGACCAGCATCACTCATGCTAATCCCGTCTCTAAGCTTTGTAGTGTGAAGACAACTTTAAAAAAAAATGCCGGATTTGCCCACAGGCTGCAGGAAAATGAAGGTTTTCCTTTTTTTCATCTACCCGCTTGGGATTGGAAGTTTTGTGTATCTCAGCTTAAAAGCGCCTCCGCTGATCAAACAGCCTATTTTATTCGGCAGCAACCTTTCAAATGTGGACGAGGTGGTTGTCCGCTCTTATTATAGCTCTCCGAAGTTCACACTTTTAAGCTCCACAGGCGTGCAAAAGCCAAGCACATCTCCAGCGCAGTACAGGGCGGAGGATGAGCGGCAAACAAATCTTTACTGCACACCCTTGCAGCCATTAAAAGGGTGTGACTGAGGGAGGGGATGAGGAGTCTTCCATTACCTCTATGTCGTTACATGAACTTACCCCTCCACCCCTCTGATCATAAGTCATTGCAGCGTTCAAGTGACCATCGCTGTCCCACGAGACCAAGGGTGCCTGCCAGGAGACCTAACATTTCACGGCGCTATCAGGAGACGCGGTGCTTGACGTTTGATGGATGCTCAAGTTGATGGCTATTGTCCCTGAAGGTGATTGGACAGCACTGAATGAGGTGTGCATCAAAAGTACAAGGGCCTGACAGCATGATTACATAAAAATGACAAAACCTATGTTCACTGACACCCACAAAAAGGTAAAAAATTATGCATAAGTACAAATCCCGTTTCCATATGAGTTGGGAAATTTTGTTAGATGTAAATATAAACGGAATACAATGATTTGCAAATCATTTTCAACCCATATTCAGTTGAATATGCTACAAAGACAACATATTTGATGTTCAAACTGCTAAACAGTTTTTTTTTTGCAAATAATCATTAACTTTAGAATTTGATGCCAGCAACATGTGACAAAGAAGTTGGGAAAGGTGGCAATAAATACTGATAAAGTTGAGGAATGCTCAACAAACACTTATTTGGAACATCCCACAGGTGTGCAGGCTAATTGGGAACAGGTGGGTGACATGATTGGGAATAAAAACAGCTTCCCAAAAAATGCTCAGTCTTTCACAAGAAAGGATGGGGCGAGGTACACCTCTTTGTCCACAACTGTGTGAGCAAATAATCAAACAGTTTAAGAACAAAGTTTCTCAAAGTGCAATTGCAAGACATTTAGGGATTTCAACATCTACGGTCCATAATATCATCAAAAGGTTCAGAGAATCTGGAGAAATCACTCCACGTAAGCGGCATGGCCAGAAACCAACATTGACATTCGATCCCTCAGACGGCACTGTATCAAAAAAACGACATCAATCTCTAAAGGATATCACCACATGAGCTCAGGAACACTTCAGAAAACCACTGTCACTAAATACAGTTGGTCGCTACATCTGTAAGTGCAAGTTAAAGCTCTACTATGCAAAGGGAAAGCCATTTATCAACAACATCCAGAAATGCCGCCGACTTCTCTGGGCCCGAGATCATCTAAGATGGACTGATGCAAAGTGGAAAAGTGTTCTGTGGTCTGACGAGTCCACATATCAAATTGTTTGTTGAAATATTCGACATCCTATCTTCCGAACCAAAGGGGACGCGAACCATCCAGACTGTTATCGACGCAAAGTTCAAAAGCCAGCATCTGCGATGGTATGGGGGTGCATTAGTGCCCAAGGCATGGGTAACTTACACATATGTGAAGGCTCCATTAAAGCTGAAAGGTACATACAGGTTTTGAAACAACATATGCTGCCATCTAAGCGCTGTCTTTTTCATGGACGCCCCTGCTTATTTCAGCAAGACAATGCCAAGCCACATTCAGCACGTGTTACAACAGTGTGGCTTCATAGAAAAAGAGTGCGGGTACTTGACCTGTCTTCCATCGAAAATGTGTGGCGCATTATGAAGCGTAAAATACGACAGCAGAGACCCCGGACTGTTGAACGACTGAAGCTCTACATAAAACAAGAACAGGAAAGAATTCCACTTTCAAAGCTTCAACAATTAGTTTCCTCAGTTCCCAAACTTTTATTGAGTGTTGTTAAAAGAAAAGGTGATGTAACACAGTGGTGAACATGCCCTTTCCCAACTACTTTGGCACGTGTTGCAGCCATGAAATTCTAAGTTAATTATTATTTGCAAAAAAAAAAGAATGTTTATGAGTTTGAACATCAAATATCTTGTCTTTGTAGTGCATTCTATTTGCAAATCATTGTATTCCGTTTATATTTACATCCAACACAATTTCCCAACTCATGTGGAAACAGGGTTTGTAACTTTTTAATGATGTTCTAACAGTAATATGTGTCCCTAGAGACTGTTTGTACGCAACAAATGTAAGAAAAAAGTTGAGGATGAAGTTGAAGCTTTTTACAACGTCATGAAGGAAAAACCTCATTGCCCAGACTTTGCTACACATCTTAAAGCTGGGGTGTCAAACTCATTTTAGCTCAGGGGCTGCATGAAGGAAAATGTACTGTATTCCCACACGGGCCGGACTGGTAAAATCATGGTATAATAACTTAAAAATAAAGACAAATTCTGATTATTTTCTGTCTTACTTTGGCCAAATATAGAACAAGTACATTCTGAAAATGCACATACTACAAAAAATCTTCAATGCAAAATGTATTAAAATGTATTTTCACTGTTACAGTCTACTTGCCGTTTTTCAGTGAGGAATTTGAGCCAGCAGCTGTGTAAAGTCAAACAGATTTTTCCAACTTGACCAGACTGTTCTGCCTTGGCGGAGGGCTATGTTTTCTGGACATTCACACAAAATTAATTTCTTAAAAGAGCTTCAAGGCCATCAGCCGGCCATGATTGATGCTTATGAAGCCTGACCGCAGAATACAAAGAGCTCCCTACAGTTTTCCGTTAACGATGAGTCTCTGGTGCGGACGCAGAGGTCCATAAGATGTGTGGGAGGAGGTGCAGAAAAGCTGACTTGGACTCTGCGGAGGCCACTTCAAGGATCCCGCGCCATGAAGAGACACATCAACGTTGAACACCTAACAAGTCTTCGCTCAAATGCCGGCAACTTCAGCGCTAACATGTGCTGACAGACGCCCGTTCTCGTTCCGACAGAATAGAGTGTGGCTGCCTCGGAGGGCAGTGTGAAAAATGTCTTTTTTCAAAAAAGCAGTTACACAACCAATGTATTTTTCATCTTTGGTCATGAATAATCCAATCATGGACTGCCACAATTTATTACAACCATTCCTCACGCCGAGCCGCCAGATGCCGACTGAACGAAACGCTACAATGCCTTCAGGGCCTACTGATGTCACCAGTGTGACGGATTTGTCTGGAATCTTGAACGGGAGGAGCAAAAGTACTGGGACTTATTGTGACACCTGAAGAAGGCAAACATGCAATTAGAGAGGAGCTGGTTCTCTTTTTGCGGATTTTGGAAAGACTTTCTGCCAAGTGTGGGGATCTGTCCATTTGTCCTCGGTCATTGATGTTGGACTTTAATGGACCTTGCTCTGTGCACTGGGAGACTAAAGTCCAAAATGTCTTTCTGAATGTTCAAGGACAAGACAAAATGGTACAACCAGAAAACCAGCGTCCTCTGCTGTGGACATTTGTTTTTGCAAAGAGTGTTGTAGTGATACCAAGGGTAGTATCAGTATATGTTTGATACTGGAGTCTTTAGTTTCATAAAATAATTTTTTTGTCACTTTCGTTCATGTTTACCAACTCAGGGAAAAATTACCTGTGCACAGGAGGATCGGAATGTAATCCAAATTATCAAAATGAGTGATAGATAGTAGTTTTTGTTTTTGTTAAGTTATTGTTTAATATTGACTTTCTTTTCCCCTAAACCGAGGGTCGGCAACCCGCGGCTCTAGAGCCGCATGCAGCTCTTTAGCGCCTCCCTAGTGGCACACTGGAGCTTTTTCAAAGATGTATAAAAAATACGAAAAGATGAGGGGGAAAAAAATGTTTTAATATGGTTTCTGTAGGAGGATAAACATGATGCAAACCTCCCTAATTGTTATAAAGCACACTGTTTTTATTAAACATGATTCGAATATTTGGCTAGCGCCGTTTTGTCCTACTAATTTTGGCGGTCCTTGAACTCACCTTAGTTTGTTTACATGTATAGCTTTCTCCGAATTTCTATGACGTGTTTTATGCAACTTCTTCTTCTGTCTCGTTTCGTCAACCAATCTTTTAATGTTGTGTGTGAATGCACAAAGGTGAGTTTTGTTGTCGTTATTGACTTGTGTGGAGTGCTATCGGGCTATATTTGGTCACTGCATGACTGCAAGCTAATCGATGCTAACATGCTATTTTAGCTAGCTACATATACATATTGCATCATTATACCTCATTTGTAGCTATATTTGAGGTCATTTAGTTTACTTTAAGTACTCTTAATTTAATTTATGTCTCATGACACATTACCTGTATGTAATATGGCTTTTCATTTTGTTGCGGATCCAGACAGATTTGTTTTCGTATTTTTGGTCCAATATGGCTCTTTCAACAGTTTGGGTTGCCGTCCCCTGCCCTAAACATTGTATGTGATAATGAACTGTTTCAAATATTGCGTTGACATTGCAATAGCACTCGTCATAATACATCAGAATAAAACCCTGTAAGCAATTTTTGTGTCTACCTCCGACAATCTAATAGGAGATTGTATCACATTTCTGAAATGGAAGCCAATTGACGTGATACCATTTAAACATGAGAGAAATATTACAAGACTTCTATTGGAAAAATCAATTTTTGAGTTTTAGTAGGAAATGGTACAAAAAGCTGCATCAATGTATTGAGGATAAGAATTATATCAAATGTCTACAATAGAAGCAAACTGACACATTTTCATAAAAAACAAAACAAAACATGTCATCCAAAAAAATACAACGGTATCTCAGTTTTTGACCAAAAAAATTGGCCAACATTTTGCCCTGGTTTTTGTATACTGTTGGTTATTTTACAGCCAAACAGTGTGCGTAACAAAATACTATTTTTTTCCCGTCATGCAGAGTTCCCAAACAATCCCACGCGCACTTTTCACATTTTATTGTTATAAGACAATATTTTTCGTATATTAGATGGAATTTTTACCTGGCAGATTTTGACCGTCATAGGCTAAAACATATGTGCTTTTTTTATTGAGTACAACTTCAAATGTATCCACCCTGGAGCCAAAGAAAGTTGCGAGTGCCAGCACTTTGATAAATAAAAGGAGAAACACTACTTAATGAAAATAAAAACTTATTGCAAAGTAAGACGTGCCATCCGTGATGCTCTCTTCTTCCCTTTGCAGCAGTTTTTGTAGGATTCAAAACTTTCGGAAATAACTTCATCCTGGAATCATTTTTATGTGTCCACAACAACGTTGTCAGGAATGGCAAAGCATCCTCATTGACACCTTTTTCAGGATGCCATGTTGCCCAGGAAACCAACTTATCACAACTCTGATAAGTAAATCATCGCTTTGAAACGTTGCTTATGTGCCGCCGAGGATCGCACTTGCTAGCGCCACTGCTTCTACTGTAGTTGTTGCTTTTCAAAAAACTCCTAAATCTGCTAGAGTGGTTGTGTTTGTGCCCAAGTCATTTCAACAGTGAGGTATGACAAACAAATGCATTTCATTTTACGGTCAAGTTACCCTCTGGTGTATTGACCTGGTCACATGTGGCAACCGTGTCGAGGAACATTTTACTGAGGACAAACATGGCTGCATGCTTATGCAAGACCCACAAGTTTGGGACCGTGGCAATTATTTTGACTCGGGGGCCACATTTAGAGAAACAAATGTGTCTGGGGGCCGGTGTATCTATTTTTCAGGACACTAATACAAAACTTCACAATAATGTCTGATTGAGTGCTAAAAAAGTTATGACAGACCTCCTTAAAAACGTAATTGTCACGGCGTGGACTCGTACCCGCATTCCTCCTGCAACTGTTTGTCAGAGTTCCTTCTCTGGCTGCTCGTCTGGACACCCCCCCGAGTGTGGCACACCCTCGCAGCAACAAGCCTGCAGACAATTGTGCATCAGAGCACCTGAACTTGACGAGAGGGAGCTGCATAAAGCCCAGCGGATGCAGGAGACCTTCGCCAGAACGTAGCCTATCTTTCACAGTAAGCATCAAGTCTGGCACCACTCCCTCGTTTCTTGCTCGCCTTCTTTGTGCTCTTCCTCGTTCCCGTGTTTGATGTCCCTTGTGTCTTCCACAGTGTCTTCCCTGTTGCCTGTGATCGTGCCCTGCCTCAACTTGGATCTCTGCTTGCTTCCCTCGACCCTTGACCTCTGCTTGGACTCGGACATCGTTGCCTATAAATTAGCAGGACTTCTAAGACGGAAAAAGGTATTTTATTTTGAAAACAAATATTATTCAAATGAAGCATCCTCGGGATGTTGCAGAATCTCTCTACAAGATTTTAACATTTTTAAATTAGAATAGAGAAAATACAGTTATTAAATCTTTAAGTAAGATTATGATTATAAAAATAAGTAAATAGCTTTTAAAACTAAGCGTACCTAATGAAGTGACTGCGTATCACCCAAAAGATCAAATAAAAAGAATAGATTTTGGGGAAAAAAACACTAAAAACTAGTAAAATTATCTGTCAATGCAGCTAGTTTATTTTACTTGATAAAACATCCTAAGTTAAGATTTCTTTATCTATATATTTGCAGGACTTTTAAGACGGGAAAAGGTATTTTATTCTGAAAACACATATTATTTAAATGAAGCATCCTCGGAATGTTGCAGAATCTTTCTACAATATTTTTACATTTTTAAAAATGTAAAAATATTGTACTGACTGCCTCTTCGCCTTGCCCCTTGGATTCGACGAAAGATTCACACAACACGCACCGACAACAACTCCTGGTAAAACTTACATTGCTAATTCTACACATCGTCCGCACTCGTTCACTTGTGGTAGCATACACACCCCACACACTTATCAAGGTTTCAATAAACCTGGTAAACCGCAGTTCTGCCTTGGTGTCGCCTCCTTCCCTTTGCCCGGTATATAACAGTAATGGAATTTTACATTTTTCTATGAACGATAAAACACTGAATATTGACAAAATATGAACGTCAGACCCCCTTTCGATTGACATATTTTACAATCAAGTGAAACGCAAAAAAAATGCAACAAACAGTGAAATATGAACAAAGGATACAAAATAAACCCACCTACAATCTGACACATCTGATATATCCCTAAGCTTTAGAACTTTGTTGTGAAAAGCTCCTTCTGCGTCTGTGGAAACGCTTCCCGCCCACACTGCTTGGTGCCTCGTCTGAGCTGCTGTGATGTAGATTACCATAGTAACGAATTAAAATTACCATAGTAACTGGTATATCATCCATAAGTGCAGATTCCAACCATTGAAACGCTTTGTATAGTTGAAGACTTACGGTCATTGTAAAACATCACTGCACATCATAATGGCAGCTACACTTTCCATCTTTAAAGATCTAAAGAAAAAAATTTGGAAATGTCCGGCGGGCCAGATTGAAAAGCTTAACGGGCCGCATGTGGCCCCAGGTCCTTAAAGGGGAACATTATCACCAGACTTATGTAAGTGTCAATATATACCTTGATGTTGCAGAAAAAAGACCATATGTTCTTTTAACCGATTACCTAACTCTTAATGTGTGAATTTGGCGATTTAAACGCCTTTCAATTGATAGCCTGTCGGAGCGATGACCTTTCACCCGTGACGTCACAACGTGAAGCGATCCGCCATTTTCTCAATCTCATTACACGCACCAAGTCAAATCAGCTGTTATTTTCCTTTTTTTCGACTGTCTTCCGGTACCTTGGAGACATTATGCCTCGTCGGTGTGTTGTCGGAGGGTGTAACAACACGAACAGAGACAAATTCAAGTTGCACCAGTGGCCAAATTATGCGAAAGTCCCTCGTTTGTTCCGCACAATTTACAGACAACAGCTATGCTACGACAGAGATGGCAAGAATGTGTGGATATCCTGCGAAATTCAAAGCAGATGCACCAAAATTTTAACATTGTGCATGAATGCACAAAGGTGAGTTTTGTTGATGTTATTGACTTATGTGGAGTGTGCTAATCAGACATATTTGATCACGGCATGACTGCAAGCTAATCGATGCTAACATGCTATTTAGGCCAGCTGTATGTACATATTGCATCATTATGCCTCATTTGGAGCTATATCTGAGGTCATTTAGTTTCCTTTAAGTCCTCTTTGTGAAGCTTGTGCAGCATAGTGATGCCGGATTTGTTCCTTCAGGGATGCGTCGGGCAAGAACACAGCGTGAGGTAAGAAATTCAAGATTTCTTAAATTAATAAAACAGACTAGAAACAGAAACACTGGAGCTAAACAGAAACGCAAACAAAAGTGCTAGCATGCAAGGCTAGGAAAACGGACGGATACACTAAACATGGCACAAAGGCACAAAAAGGGAAAAACAAAACAACTAGCATGAAAGCTAGGAATAAAATAAAGCTTAGCGTGGAAGCTAGCGAGAAAGAGCATGAAAAACAAGTCATCAGCAGTTGCGTGAAAGCAAACTAGAATCCGAGAATGAATGACGAAAAGGGGCGAACTTAAATAAGGGACGTGATAACGAGAAACAGGTGTGCGTAGAAAGCAAGGGGCAGGTGAATTAATAAGCTACCATGGTGACAGAATAAACAGGATAAAAGGAAGTCCAAACAACAGAATGTGATACAGAAAGGAACTAATGCGAACATTGGCAGACTATAATACACAAATGGAACAAAACAAGAAATATGGTATGATCCGAATATCGGATCACAACACTCTTAATTCAATTTATATCTCATGATATAAATCCAATACACACAAGTAATATGGCTTTTATTTTTTTGCGGCTCCAGACAGATTTTTTTTTTGTATTTTTGCTCTCTCTCCCTCACACGCTGCATCCAGCCTTTCCCACTACCCACATTTAATGCCAAACAAACACATACCAATCGTTGGTTAGAAGGCGATCGGCGAATTCGTCCTCGCTTTCTCCCGTGTCGCTGTCTGTCGTGTCGTTTGTCGGTTTCGCTTGTATAAGGTACAAAGCGATATGGCTCAATAGCTTCAGTTTCTTCTTTAATTTAATTTTTGCTACCTGCCTCCACACTCCAACCATCCGTTTCAATACAAGCGTAATCTGTTGAATCGCTTACGCCGCTGAAATCCGAGTCTGAATCCGAGCTACTATCGCTATACCTTTCTGTGCTATCCGCCATGTTTGTTTCTGGTGGCTTCACGCTGTGACGTCACAGGATAAATGAAGGGTGGATATACCTATGGTGAAAATCAGGCACTTTGAAGCCGTTTTTCGGGATATTGCGTGATGGGTAAAATTTTGACAAAAATTTCAAAAAATAAAATAATCCACTGGGAACTGATTTTTATTGGTTTTAACCCTTCAGAAATTGTGATTATGTTCCCCTTTAATTTGCCCAGGTCTGCACTAGTGGCTGTTTTTTGTCAGTTAAAACCTGGAAAGATTCAAAGATTTAAGGGATTTTATTGTCTTATCAGCACACATTAGACACGTAAAATTTTGTCCCAGGTCCCAGATTTAGCCCAATGAGTACCGCATGAACAATAGTATGTACATACTTTAAATAGAATAGGATATAAACAGGTTGGTTAATACATAGAAAATGTTAATAAGAAAATATTATAAATGAAATAGAATTTATAGGAAAATAGAATAAAAACAATGACACCAAACCAAGCAGTGAAGTGAATTATATTTATATAATTTCTCTAGTGACTCAAAGCGCTTTACATTGTGAACCGCAATGTCTAAGTTACATTTAAACCAGGGCAGGAGGCACTGGGAGTAGGTGTAAAGTGTCAAGAACCCAACGGCAGGGACGAGGATGACAGAAGCGGGGATCGAACCTAGAACCCTCAAGTTGCTGCAACGGCCACTCTACCAACCGAGCTACACCACCCCTGTAGTAGGCCAGTTCAGTACAGTTGAGACACATGTGCAAGTTAGGTGTTCCTTGAAATACAATGCAAAAAAATAGTAACAATTAAGGGTGTCCCCAGCCGATATTTGTATGTAACAGTAAAAAAAAAAAAGTATCGGATCACACCAGCCTCTAATCGTCGAATGGGTTTTATTCACATGACAACACGTCTGGCTCATTAACAATGCGTGGTTCAAATCGTGAAAAGGACACAAGTTTTTTCAGAGTTCCTCAAAGGCGAGAGAGTGCAAGATTTTACAAAAGACGACAGGAAAGTATCACACGCTCTAGTCCAAGGCAGCAGAGACAAAGAACACGCAGTTTTCATCTATTTTGTCATGTAGAATGATGTCTGGAGTACAAGATAGTTGGACATGTCTGGGAACCCGACCGACAGATGATCGTTGAGATCACTGAACAAACCTATTTTTGGATAACGTATAGGGATAGATTCCAATGCATATTTTGATAAATTTGCCCACCACTTTGTTTAAAATTCCCGTGACTGAATAGAGCTTTACGCAATTTTCTTGCGTAAAGCTGGCCAGCCAGTTTACATCTAAATGTCCTCCAATACACACACATGGTTGGTCTTTTCTTGTATTTCAGTCAAGTCATTTACAAAAAGTACACCTGGTAGGCCATAGGCTACTAGGAGCTAGCAGCTACACAACAGCTAAGCACACAACAGCACACAAGCTTGACATACAGTGTGTTATGCACGTCATGAAACAATATTGCAGTCTACAACAGCACATTTGTCAATATAAACAAGTTAAAATAATTATAGTTGCGTAATAATTACACTTACAAAGTCTCCAAGGTATAAACTTATTATGAATTAACCAGTGACAAATGTGTCCGCATCATTCAACTTACTGTGTCATGGTTTAATTTAATAATTTATTGTAATTATAAGGTGTCACTAAACCAAATTACCACTCCACTTTAATTTAAAGACGGCATATGTTCATTAAAGACTGTTGCTAATAAATAGCTTAGTGTTTTTCCCCAACATTGTCCCCGAGACTGCGTGGGTTCCCTCCGGGTATTCCGGCTTCCTCCCACTTCCAAAGACATGCACCTGGGGATAGGTTGATTGGCAACACTAAATTGGCCCTAGTGTGTGAACGTGAGCGTGAATGCTGTCTGTCTATCTGTGTTGGCCCTGTGATGAGGTGGGGACTTGTCCAGGGCGTACCCCGCCTTCCGCCCGAATGCAGCTGAGATAGGCTCCAGCGCCCCCTCTGCCCCCTGCCCGCTTACCGAAAGGGAAAAGTGGTAGAAAATGGATGGATGTTCCCTGTTTGACCTATTTCACTGCTTTAAACTTTTTCTAACGTTTCACAATACGAAATAACACAAGAAAGTAAGATCCTTGCTGATATCCTGTCAGATTAATATTGGTATCGACTAATATCAGAAGTGAAGTTGTATTGGGCCATCCCTACTAACAATGATTGGAAACATGTACCATATGTCCAGCTGGAAATACAATAGCCACAAAAGTCCATGACAGAGAACGCTGGCTCTTAGACAGAAATAGGAGTGATATCGACAGTTATGCTATCTATACTTAGGCAACTTCACAAGTGCATGCAGGGAAGCATGAGTATGGAGTTTCAGAGTAGGACACACAACAACAAGACGACATCCCCGCTGAGTGTGCATTCTCGCGAGACAAAGCCGAAGAGGCGTAACGGGGGCAGCTGCCACGTTTGGCGAGGCGGTACCTGCCGAGCGCTCTTCCTGCACGTCGAATCCATCATACTCACGCACCTCATTATGGAAGCAGAGTGCGGCGACACGAAAAGTCAAACAGGCGAGTCTTCATCCGAGTGGAAGCGAAGCAGTTGTGTAATGAGCGAACATGAGACTCTGCCAAGTTGGATATCAACCAACTCCCTGACAGTCTTGAATGCAGCGTTCAACTAGTAAGCCAATGTTCATGAAAGTTTGCACTGGGATGTTGCAAAATATATCATTCATAAAACTTACCAGTCGTGTGCCGTCACGGCCAGCAAGGCCTTCTCTGTTGGCCTAACATAACCAGAAATCATGATAATAATTAAAGAAAGAAGTACTTTTTTTGTTTAATTTCCCTAAATATCTATAAGTATTCATATTCTCTTCACGTCATATTATGCTCCTTCCAGTGCAGTTGTTTTTAGTTATAATCCAATCAGAACTCAGTTAGCTTATGTTGCCATGCTAAACCAAATAGGCCCAGGGCCTTCAGAATCAACAATGCCGGCGTACGTGCACTGTAAGTGAACGGGGACATACAGTTGATAGACAGTTGCCATAACCAATCAGATCACGAGTTGTTGTCAGTAAGGCCTTCTAGATGGCCTAAGGCAGATATGTATTGTGATGTCATGCACTAGGTAACATAAGAACTCCAATACCCAGCATGCCACAGTAGTGAAGAGCTTGCGCAGTAGCCCCGTTTAGGTAGCCATGTTATTGATGAGCACGCTGTGGAGTTATCTTTAAGAATTCAGCCTCGTCTGCATCTTTATATTTGCAAGGCCATTTTAAAGAAGGATATTTAACGAGAAACTAGATCTTGTGCTACGGCTTATACGGCGTCGAATGGGTTCTACAAATTGTGAGTTCATATATTCCATTTCTTAAATTTATTCACATTTAATATCCATCCATTTTCTACCGCTTATTCCCTTTTGGGGTCGCGGGGGGCGCTCGCGCCTATCTCAGCTACAATCGGGCAGAAGGCGGGGTACACCCTGGACAAGTCGCCACCTCATCGCAGGGCCAACACAGATAGACAGACAACATTCACACTCACATTCACACACTAGGGCCAATTTAGTGTTGCCAATCAACCTATCCCCAGGTGCATGTCTTTGGAAGTGGGAGGAAGCCGGAGTACCCGGAGGGAACCCACGCATTCACGGGGAGAACATGCAAACTCCACACAGAAAGATCCCGAGCCTGAATTTGAACCCAGGACTGCAGGACCTTCGTATTGTGAGGCAGACGCACTAACCCCTCTGCCACCGTGAAGCCCACATTTAATATGTTTTTTTGCAATTTGAATGTTGACAATACCACATAAGATATATTTTAATAGCTGATGCGGGTTTATTGATTTTTAAATGCACCAGAAAATAACCCATTTGGACACAGTTGATGTGGTTTAATACGCAGTAAATGTGTTTCTGTGTAGTATTTCTCCAGCAATGGTCATGTGGTGACATCAATTATGATATTTTGAGAGGTAATAATTGAAGTCGGACATCACTGAAGGCCTAGGTGGGAAACACACGGCCCTCCGCTGGAATATACTAACTATAACTATATAGAAGCAGCCAGCCCGGCAGGTACAGGACACTGATACAACATTGATTATACATACATTTGCTGTAAAACTGACTTTAAAACAATGTTTCAAAATAGTTGTACCGTATTTTTCGGACTATAAGTCGCAGTTTTTTTCAGTTTGGCCAGGGGTGCGACTTATACTCAAGAGCGACTAATGTGTGAAATTATTAACACATTACCGTAAAATATCAAATAATATTATTTAGCTCATTCACGTGAGAGACTAGACGTATAAGATTTCATGGGATTCAGCGATTTTCACAGATTGTTTGGTAAACGTATAGCATGTTCTATATGTTATAGTTATTTGAATGACTCTTACCATATGTTACGTCAACATACCAGGCACCTTCTCAGTTGCGTCATATAACATACACTTATTCAGCCTGTTGTTCACTATTCTTTATTTCTTTTAAATTGCCTTTCAAATGTCTATTCTTGGTGTTGGGTTTTATCAAATAAATTTCCCCCAAAAATGCGACTTATACTCCAGTGCGACTTATATATGTTTTTTTTCCTTTTTTATTATGCATTTTCGGCAGGTGCGACTTATACTCCGGAGCGACTTATACTCCGAAAAATACGTTACTTGTAAATTGAGACAATGTTTATGTCCAATGCTGGATCCACGTTGTTAGTTGGGAAATTAACCAAATTTTAATGGTCAAATCAACGTCACAAACTGATATTGAGTAAATGTCGTCAAAAAGCATTTTGTTGAACCCGTATGGCTGCGGCGGTTGTGTCCCCAAGATGCAGGAAACAGGAGACCAACGTGTAGGTAAGGGTTTTTAATATACTCAAAATAGGGAGAAACAGTCATGCATGCAGAGGTCCTAAATATAATCAATCCTCGAGCACTGAGGAGCAGGTGAGGCAGGCAAAAATAGCAGCCTGATTGGCAACTGCAAGCAGGTGTGCCAGGCTGCCAATCAGGGACAGGTGAGGGAAACAAGCATTCAGGGAGACAAACAAAAAAGGAAACAAAAATAGGAGCGCCAATAGGAAACAAACACCAAACAAGGAACCACCACCAGAAGTGAAGGGACAGATCGTCACAGTTATGTTTGAGTTTTCCAACGTCAGGACCTTTTGCCTGCTAAGAGCCTTGGAGGAGGTCTCAATTCGAATGAGAGCCCCTTATCGTCAAAACCTGTTTATAAGTATTTGGCTTTTTCCTGTTGTTTGCTATTTTAGCAACCTTATCATGACCAAATATAATACCGTAAATCATCACCTCTATTTATTTATTGTCCTTTAGTTGCCATATGCAATGTCTTCATAACCTCAGAAACAGAATTGCCATTGTCATGATTTCATCCCCGTCATCCTTTGGGTCCTTAAAAACCCTTCTTCCGCCACGTTGCCGTGTTTTTGGTATCTGCCTCATCCACATAAATTTTACCAGCGTTTGATGAAGCCTCGACCGGCCAGCTCAAGCTGTCCATTAAGCTGTCAGGGGGTAACACTTCAAACATCTAACAGGCTCTAGAAAGTGACAGGTGCATAACTATGGTAATTAACTCGCCGTTTTCGGCAGCATTCATTTACTTGATGCGGCACGGCCAAGAGGACGCTCAAATACAGTCACACCAGACATTATCAGTGTCTTTGCTTAGAAATAGTAAAAATATCCACATTGGAAACAACTAACATGTTACGTACAAAACATACATACAATGTACAAAATCTTCACACTGGAAACTATCAACCCACAAATGGTTCAAAAAGTTCCGCTTTATTATATTTGTGTCCATTTGTAGGGCTGATTCGACTAAGGATTTTCATAGTCAAATTTGATTGGTTAGTTTGATTCATCAGTCAACTATTGTTGTAAAATAACCTATATTTAGAAACAAAGGTACACGTGCTTAAAAGGGAACATTTTCACCAGACCCATGTAAGGGTCAATAAATACCTTGATGTTGCAGAAAAAAGACCATATGTTTTTTTTAACCGATTTCCGAACTCTAACAGGGTGAATTTGGCGATTTAAACGCCTTTCAATTATTCGCCTGTCGGAGCAATGACAGTTACAATGGGAAGCAATCCACCATTTTCTCAAACACATTACACACACAAGTCAAATCAGCTCTGTTATTTTCCATTTTTTTCGACTGTTTTCTGTACCTTGGAGACATTATGCCTCGTCGGTGTGTTGTCGGAGCAACAGGATCAGGGACGGATTCAAGTTGTTTTACGTGTAGTGTGCATCGATTAGCACGCCATGCTAATCGATGCTAACATGGCAGAAAAGGCAAGAATGTGTGGATATCCTGCGACACTCAAACCAGATGCATTTCCAACGATAAAGTCAACGAAATCACAAAGGTGAGTTTTGTTGATGTTATTGACTTATGTGCTAATCAGACATATTTGTTCACGGCATGACTGCCAGCTAATCGATGCTAACATGCTATTTAGGCTAGCTGTATGTACATTTGTAGCTATATTTGCATCCAGCCTTTGCCTCACCCCACATTTAATGCCAAACAAAGACTTACCAATCGACGGATTTAAGTTGCTCCAGTGGTCGAAAGATGCAATCGTTGGTTAGAAGGCGATCGCTGAATAGCTTCAATAGCTATTCGCTCAATAGCTTCAGTTTCTTCTTCAATTTTGTTTTCGCTATCTGCCTCCACACTGTTGAATCGCTTAAGCCGCTGAAATCCGAGTCTGAATCCGAGCTAAAGTCGCTATATCTTGCTGTTCCATCCGCCATGTTTGTTTGTATTGGCATCACTATGTGACGTCACAGGAAAATGGACGGGTGGATTTAAAGATAGCGAAAATCAGGCACTTTAAAGCCTTTTTTCGGGATATTCCGTGATGGGTAAAATTTTGAAAAAAACTTCGACAAATAAAATAGGCCACTGGGAACTGATTTTTATTTGTTTTAACCCTTCTGAAATTGTGATAATGTTCCCCTTTTAAACAGGAATCCCTTTTTCCTGTACAGTATTATAGTAAGAAATACAAATATTCAATAAAATGTCAAAGGATTCAATTGAGAACAGCTTGCCAAAGGCTAAAAAAATATATGCCAGCATCACCTATCCAAGAAATTGCTGTATGATGTTTTCAGCATCTTTATTTATTCTCCTTGCCTTGGTTGCGACTCTGCTAGCATCAGGTTCTGGCTGCTAACTAGGTAGTTAACTAGCTAGAGCAGGGTTGTTCACAGGATGGTAAATGGTAAATAGGTTATACTTGTACAGCGCTTTATACCTTCAAGGTACTCAAAGCGCTTTGACACTATTACCACATTCACCCATTCACACACTGATGCCATGTAAGGCGCTAACCACGACCCATTAGGAGCAATGGTGAAGTGTCTTGCTCAAGGACACAACTGACGTGGCTAGGATGGCAGAAGCTGGGATCGAACCTGAAACCCTCAAGTTTCTGGCACGGCCGCTTTACCATCAAAGCCACGCTCAGAAGAATGCAGAGAAGGTTAGCAAAGTGAAAACAGGAGGCCCCTTTATTAGGTACCAAGGAGAATAAGAAGTAGCATAGGTATATCAGGAACTCAGAAGGCAAAAGAACAATGTGGCAAACAGAAGATAATGAACTAGCATTGAAGGAGGGAACAAGGTGAAACAAAATAGAACTCATTAACAATGAGGAACTTGTGAACTGGCAGGACAAAAAAAAAGTAAAGGTACTGCAAAACACTGAGACCAAACAGAAAATACTGACAAAACAAGAGCACCATGACAAGAAGCGATATAAAACCCGGGAAAGTAATGAACAAAATCCGAACTGTCATGTTGGGTCATGACAAAAAAATGTCCCTCTCTTTCTTTGAATTTTCAGTAGGTGACAAAAGTTTGGACCCCCCTGGGCTAGAGTTGTCCGCCCAGCTTCTGACTCCAAATTACTTATTTTTGTACCGCATTCACATTTTGTCTTTTGAAAAAAGGAGCAATAAGGTCAGCTCGGTTCTCGTTTTTTGTCCAACAGAAAGCTTTGTGGCTATCAATCAGGTTGGCCAGTCTAAGTAACAAGGTGTCCCTTATTTATTTTTGGCAACACTACCAGCTAGTTAGCCTTGCAGACATGCTATTTATTAATTAATGTCAGAGCTTGAAAAAGGTCAGCATGAATATTGGCGTTGTGCAATTTCAAATGTATACGATATAAATTTGTATGAAATTGGTCCTTTAAATTGGACAGTGACAAGTGAAAGAACATGCCCTCAACGCACTGTAGCATTCTCACAAGCAAGCTACTGGCTAACGTCCCTCCACAGTGCAAAACCACTTCTAAGTCCCTAATTTTTGCCGCCATGGCAACAAATAAACAATGTTTCTTAGAGGACAAGGAATAGATAAACATACAAGATACATGCCAACCACTAAGATTGAGCTCCTGAATGTAAACATAGTTGGGCGTATCGATAGAAATATCAACACTAATGATACCAAGTATAGTATCAGTTTATTGTCGTTACTGCAGTGGTGAAATCAGAGTTTTTAATAATCAATATTTTTTTTTGTAATTTTGGTTTTTGTCAGGAAATTAGTTCCTGGACACATGAGGACGTTAAGGACACAACCAAAGGATTCAAATCAATCAAGTAATGTAATGTTAATAATGAAACAACAGAAGAATACAACTCTAAGACACCTCTGATCATGTGTAATCTGGTTTTCGTGTTATCTAAATTAGGTGGACATGCTCCAGCCTGCCGCGACCCCAAGAGACATAAGCAATAGAAAATGGACGGATGGATGGATGGATGGATGGATGGATGGATGGATGATACACCACTCCAGTCCTGTAAGTGGCACTAGTGTTCATCCAAAACAACTGAAGGCAAGGAAACGATACCAACAGCCTATTGTTTTCATTATTATAAACATGAAAAGATCCTTACCGGAATTTTGATCATTATGTAAATACTGAGTTTTAATGGTACTAACACAATAATGCAGGTAAAAACATTAACATCCAACAACTGTTTTTTCTAAATAAGAGGCATTACAGAAGAAAATGTATTTACTGTTCTAATCATACTTTGCATTTTGTAACTTACACATCTTTTCTTTTCTTTAGGTTTATGGCTTGCAATGCCTCGAAGTTGACAGTTCTATTTGCTAAAAATACAGGAACCGCCTCTTTTTTATGTGTCTTCCCACCTCCAAAGACATGCACCTGGGGATAGGCCCCTCCCACTTCCAAAGACATGCACCTGGGGATAGGTTGATTGGCAACACTGAAATGGTCCCTAGTGTGTGAATGTGAGTGTGAATGTTGTCTGTCTATCTGTGTTGGCCCTGCGATGAGGTGGCGACTTGTCCAGGGTGTACACCGCCTTCCGCCCGATTGTAGCTGAGCTAGGCGCCAGCGCCCCAAGCGACCCCAAAAGGGATTAAGCGGTAGAAACGGACGGACGGACGAGGCATTACTTTGTGTGCTAGATGCTAGTGAACCACACATTAACATGCACATTAATTGCCATGCATGGAGAAATCGTTGCACACTGCATGCAGTACAGCCACACAACAATAGAAAACAGTGCAGATAGTTAACAGCATGAAGAAGCAGAAGCTCCAGGAGTTTTGTTGAGGATTGATGTCCCTTCTTTTGAAAATTTTCTATGCTCAGTTTTATTTCTTTACACTTCTTGCTTCATTTAGGTTTGTAAGATTTAAAAAAAAAATTATAATAAAAAAAATATTACGCCCGTTTTGTATTTTACATAAATAATGTCCATTGTGTATTTTACATAAATAAAATATAAAGTTTAGTGTTTATTCATTCGCAAAATAAACTACAGATGTTGATGGATATAGAAATCAAACAAAATCCACAGCAAATTTCACACACAACTAAACTTAAGGTATAACGTTATCACCCTCTATTGGTCAAATTTAGCACTACATGTATTATTTGAGCTTTAAACGCCAGAGGGTTACTCAGCCAAAAAATACGACCACCAATACAAAAGACATTACAAAGTCTGCGTGCGGTCAGACAGGAAACAATGACTCGAGCACTAGCTTGGGGCAGAACATTCTTACTTGGTAGTCCAGTTGCTGTTTAAAGTCCCATTTTGTTTTTAGGGTAGATAGTGCCATTTCTGGTTGGAATGAGTAGTCTTCTTCTACTCACTCCACTGTTGCTTCATTGTGACACTGTTCACTGTTGCCCCTCGCAGGGTAGCGGCAGTACTACATACACGATCAACCCTACCTTTAATATTTTCATCAAGCCTATTTGGGTGATGTCCGGCGCATACTTGCCAACCCTCATGATTTTACCCGGTTGACTCCCAAATTTCAGTGCCCCTCCCGAAAATCTCCCGAAGCAACCATTCTCCCGAATTTCTCCCGATTTCCACCCAGACAACTATATAAGGGGCGTGCCTTTAAAGCACTCCCTTTAGCGTCCTCTAAAACCTGTCGTCACGTCCGATTGTCCTCCATACAAACAGCGTGTCGGCCCAGTCACATAATATATGCGGCTTTTACACACGCACACACACACACACACACACACACACACACACACACGTGTGAATGCCACACATAGTTGCTTAACAGCCATACAGGTCACACTGAGGGTGGCCGTATAAACAAGAATGACAAACACATTTTGGGAGGACATCTGCACTGTAACACAACATAAACACAACAGAACAAATACCCAGAATCCCTTGCAGCACTAACTCTTCCGGGACGCTACAATATACACCCCTGCTACTGCTACCACCAAACCCCGCCCACCTTAACCCCGCCTACCTCAAACCCCCCCACCCCATCTCCAGAATTCGGAGGTCTCAAAGTTGGCAAGTATGGTCCGGTGGGCCAACTGAAATGCTTTGGTCGGCCGGTTCTGGCTCGCCGGGTGCTTGTTGAATAGATCTGCTGTATTTACAATGTTTTCAAAGTTCACTTGAAAACCTCTAGCAGACGATGCATTTTCCTGGAACAATTTAGTAAGAAATGAGCCGATCGGAAGCATTCAACATGTTAGTATGATTATAATAGTACAAATGTCTTCCCACAGACATTCGGGCTAGCTCGCTGTGGGTGTATGCTGAAGGCTGGCAAGTCCTATGACTGGCACTGCATGGCACATCTTTGCCAACAGGACCCTTTTCTGGCCTCTAGTCCTGCAGTTGGCCCCCTGATCAGCACCCCAGGAGGCCCCCTTTGGGGGAGAGTCCACAATGGGGTCCAAAAGAGTAAATAATTCACAGTGCAGCCCTCAAGCTGTAGATTGTGACCTACTACTTTTACTGGTGTAGGAGGCAGCATATGTCTTCTCTCCTTTTAGCTGTTTCCATTGCTGCCATCATTGCTTATACTCGGTCTTCCGAGACTCCTGACAAAACGCTCCAATATTCCTCGACTCCCGGCTTGCAATGAGGACACTAAGCAGATTTCTGGACCTCTGACATTTTCAATAATACTCACCAGAAGTCGCAGGTTTTTTTTTTTGTTTTTTTTATGAAGAGGACATTCCTTAGCCGTGGAGGCTGTGCAGTATCACTTGTGGTCAACATGTTGCATTATGTAATATAACCAAACTCGACTTCAGTCACCCGGTTCGCGAGGACACCAAACAATCTTACGCTTCAATGCTTCAGCATAAGGGAGACCAAACCTTTTTAACGGAATACAAAAAAGGGGGCCACTTCGATACATTAATTCATTTTCTATAGCGCTTGTCCTCACAGGGGCGAGCTGCAAGCCTATCAGATGACGTCAGGTAAAAGGAGGGGTACACCCTGACTGGTCACCAGCCAGTCACAGGGCACGTGTACTGTAGACAAACAAACATTGACACTCAAGGACGATTTAGCGTCTCCAAATAAACTAACGTGCATTTTTTTGGAAATGTGGGAGGCAGCCAAAGTCCACGGAGAAAACATGAAAACTCCAAAGGGACAACAAAAGAACTGAACTTTCACTTTTTTCACTTTGAAGCCAAAACGCTAAACCCTAGTCCACCATGGAGTTTTTTCAGGATTTCACCACGTTGTGATCACACCAATTCATGCAATTTCAACCAAACCCACACATTATGTACGGCCTTTCCACTTTCTACAATGCCAACAACTTCCTTGCACATGGGGGCTAATCAGCATCATTTTACCCAATCAAATGTGTCTTTGAGCAGCACTCAAAAGCGCACATCAACTGTCTAAAACAGGGATGTCAAAGTTGTTTTCAGTGAGGGCCACATCGCAGTTACCGCTGCCGTCAGAGGGCCACTTGTAACAGTGAATAATATATGAATTAGCCTCTGGTTTTCATTATTAATCATGGTTTTAAGTAGACTGTCGATTCTACAGTAAAAACTTTACATCTACTAAATTCTACTGTAAAGTATAGTGGTTTTTAAATTTTGTACATTTTACGGTAAATGGATAAACAGTACCACTGGCAGCCAGAATTTTACTATTAAATGTACATTGGTTTTTACAACATTATGTTGTTAATGGAAAAACAGTACAAGTTTTATTCTGGCAACTAAAATGCCAGTTGTTGTACCGTAAAAACACATTCCCGGTAATAAACCATTAGAGGGGAGGTTTCTCATAGTCAGCATTGTCACTGGCGTCCCACTGGATGTGAATTCTCCCTGCCCACTGGGTGTGAGTTTTCCTTGCCCTTTTGTGGGTTCTTCCGAGGATGTCGTAGTCGTAATGGTTTGGACAGTCCTTTGAGACATTTGTGATTTGGGGCTATATAAATAAACATTGATCGACCCCAAAAGGGAATGAGCGGTAGAAAATGGATGGATGGATGATTGATTGATTGAAAAACTACATTTTACAGTAAAAATCTGGCAGCTCAGTCAATGAAATTTTAACACAAAAATCTTTTAGTTTTTTTCAATTTACAGTAACATGCTGTAAAGAACACCGTAAAATGTATTTTTTTTTATTAATTTGATCGGTAGTTTTCTGTAAAATCATAAGTCACGCAGATATTTAAGTATTTATTTTTATATTGACAAAAAGCTTGGAAAGTATGATAATATACTGTAGTATTGGTTGCAATGTTGGACACTAATAAAGTTTAAAAGGTATGCAATTTTAAGAAGAACATATACTTTTTCTGTCAAAATGAAAAAAATCTATTACATTTAGTGAGAAAATATTAAGTACTTTATTGAAACTTATCATTTCCAGGTATTTGCGGGCCAGAAAAAATTATGTTGCGGGCCAGATCTGGCCCCCGGGCCTTGAGTTTGACACCACTGGTCTAAAACTTAAAAACTGTCAAAACTTATGTTTGTTTCTTTTTGTAGCCGAAGCAGGAACAACAAGACGTAACAATAGAACAACTCTTAATTGATCAAAAGGCACAATTGTCGAGCTCAGACTTACTTCTGGTTCTTGTCTACGGCGCTAAGCCTTCTGGGCAATGTGGTATATAAACATTTCTTTCTTAGTTTACCTGTATTTATATTTTTATTCAACATTTAGCTATCCAAGGTAAATCATTTAAGAACATATTTTCATTTGCAATGCTGAACAAGCAAAGAGGCACTATTCACATGTTGGAGATGTTGAAGTGTGATGATAATCTCTCATCGTCTCTCATTTTACCAAAACAAATTTGTGCTATGGATCACTTTTAAGGGTTCACAAATGCTCTCAACATGCAGGGGGGAACTGTGATGGAACATAAATTAATCTCTAAGATGGACAACACTTTTCAAGCGTAAAACATACACGGAGAATGTCTGCAACTTGTGGACAACAGAGCAGACACAGGACAATAATGGGTCATGGTTATTTCTTAAAGTGACACACACATCATTATATTAAGGGACACAGTGTCATTCCTTGTGTTTCATAATGCATTAATGCTTTATTAGCGTTTGTCCTATCACTATTCCAAGCTGTCTGAACAAAACATCCACACATTTGCTTTGTGTTGGTGGTGATAAAGTAAATGAGTGTGATATCCCATTAATAATTAATCATTTTAATTTTACAATATGCCAAGGGGCCAATAAAAAACAGGCTTTGTGCCAAAAATGGACACTCTGCCTAATGTCTGCTATAAAAAAAATAACTTTTTGTTACAACCTTTCTTTATTTTCCACCACTTATCCATCTTTAGCCACCACTATGACGCTGCTGGCAAAGATGATAAAGTCATAAAGTCATATTAGCATATTAACGTTCATCATCATCATGGAGGCGCGTTTATTGCCTTTTGTAAGATTGTCATCTCCAATTACTACATCTCCAATTAAGGAGATGTCGGTTTCTATGACATGTGGAGACGTAGCCTTGCTGCTCAATTTCACTTTTATCTATCGATTTCTATAAATGAACAGAGAAAAAAAAAAGAAAGTTCTGTCGGAGGAAGGTGCATCTTCTGTTGTCAATCTGAGGTGACTAAAGTGGAATATGTTTGTCCATCAATTTTCTACCGCTTATTCCCTTTTGGGGTCGCGGGGGGCGCTGGCGCCTATCTCAGCTACAATCGGGCGGAAGGCGGGATACACCCTGGACAAGTGGTCACCTCATCGCAGGGCCAACAGAGATAGACGGACAACATTCACACTCACATTCACACACTGGGCCAATTTAATATGTTTATTGTTTTCTTAATGCATGTGGATGTGGGCTACAATACAATTAAACACTTCAAAGAGACTACATTTGTTGAATGTATATTTAGGACTTAGGGAAGATTTGAAGAATTTCTGTAAATGTGAAAAGGAAGATACTGCTTGAATTCTATAATGTTGCACAACTGTTGAAATGATGAAAATTACTAACTGTAATTAGTAGAATTTTTGTCTTAAACGTTATTTACTCAAAACATGGACAAGATAAACTAATAAGCATTTCTGTAAATGTATCAGTGTTAGCTATACTGTAGATCTAATCAACCATTGTGCTCAAAGATAAATTGAGTAGGATTTATTTAACACACACTGACATCTTTCACCCAAGTTTTATTTTAAAAATACATCTACAAAAAAAGACTCGCCTTGGCAGAGGAGCTATCAAATATT
This sequence comes from Nerophis ophidion, assembly GCF_033978795.1. NCBI lineage: Eukaryota > Metazoa > Chordata > Actinopteri > Syngnathiformes > Syngnathidae > Nerophis > Nerophis ophidion. Next base: position 44,081,780 of record NC_084615.1, on the reverse strand, counting down.
GTTCTCGCTTCTTAAAGGGTAACTGCACTTTTGGGGAAATTTTGCCTATCGCCTTCCGGCCGAGTGCAGCTGAGATAGGCGCCCCCCCCCCACAACCCTGAAAAGGACAAGCGGTAGGAAATGGATGGGTGGATGGATTTACAATTCCTATGTAAGACAAGAATGCATGTTTTTGTATATTTCTATACATTGTAATTTGTAATATACGACAAGTACTAGGTGGCTAACAACGAAGCTAATGGGAGTAATCTATTCCACCCATAAAGCCCTTTAAAAACATCCAAAAACTGCCAACATTACTCCATTTTCATGTTATGACCTGCATATTAACCAAATAATAGCGACACTGTTATTGTAAGCGCTATTCCAGCGCCCCTATTTTGTAAGGGGCGCTGGAAGCCAGCAGACCCGTCAGCGATCCTGTTCTGTCTCCCTGTAATGTTTGTTTGATCTTGAATGGGATTGTGCTGAAAATTGTAATTTTCTTGAAGGAACTTTCCTGACGGATTAAATAAAGTACTATTTAATCTAATCTAATCTAATGCAGAGGAACTACTCTTAGCGGCACCTTAATCACAAAGCGATAACTAGCTGATGCAGCTATTGAGCCAGTAAAATGCTGCATCACCTCTGAGTTGGTGAAAGTGAATTTTACATTGAATTGAATTGAATTGAAATATTTATTTCAAATCTGCACAGTACAACTAAACACAGGTTGTTGTTTTTTACAAGAACAATACTCTATAAACAAAAACAAGAAAAACTCCTGTACACTAACAATATTATGAGACAAGACAAGACGAGACAAAACACACACACACACACACACACACACACACACACACACACACACACACACACACACACACACACACACACACACACACACACACACACTCTGACCATACACCTCTCTCCCATCGCTCTGTGCTGAGGGCATCACTCTCTTTCCTCCTCGTACTTCTTCAGTACTTCTTTTTTAAACAGTGTTTTAAATTGAATCATGCTGGAACACGTTTTTAACTTGTCCCCTAAGTTGTTCCACAGATTGACTCCACGCACTGAAATGCACATTATAATGCACATTATAAATCATGCCTCTCACTTGTATAGTAGATGGTTATGGTCGTAAGCCAAGATGTTGGTAAATGTTGATATTTAACTTTTAACTGAAGATCGCAAGACACGGAAAGTTTCTTTTTTGCGGGCACATTTTTTCAAACCTTCGTCATATAAACATCCCATTAGCCGGCATCTCACACAGAGCAGACATTGTGCAGTAAGTGATTGTTTTATTATGTTTGCAATTGTAAATCGTGTTTAGTACTTAGCAATACTGCTACTTTCTGCATTTGCCTATCACTCAGATTCTAAAACGTGTAGCTCATCCTCCTTATATTAATGCTGAAAAACACAAGGTTCTTGATCATCATTTGTTCCAAAGTAGTTGTTGTTGGTTCATATGTAGTCTGTCATGATTTGTAGATAGATAGATAGTACTTTATTGATTCCTTCAGGAGAGCTCCTTCAGGAAAATTAAAAATTGTAGTAGTTGTTAATATTGAAAGAAATAGCAAACAATTATATACTGTGGTCTTTATTGTCATTTTGTTATGATACATTGCCCGGGTCATGGCTTGATTTATGTTTTGTGGTTTTTTTTCCTATGTTAGTCTGTTTCGGTGCTCTAACCTCTTTCCTTTCATCTACTTTTGGTTTCCATGGACACTAATTCTCCACACCTGCCCTTGTTTTAGTAATTAGTGTTCCCACCAGCTGTTTTGGTTACTAACTCCCCTTTATATTTTTCAGTCATCCAGCACGAGTCGCTGGGTCACTGCTTGCTCTTTGCGACATTTAGGTTTAGTCTAGTTTTTACCACGCCAAAGCGTTTTCCCTTGTTATAGACTTTCTCGCTGTACACCCTTGGCAACCATTTCGTTTTTCTGCTCCACGGTTTTTTAAGCGTCTGAGTTTTTGTATTTTTGTCCTGCTTCAAAGAATTAAAAACAGACTCCTACCTGCACACTGCTTCTGCGTTCGAGAGAACTAAACCATCGCAGCCAAGCGTTCAAAACATAAAAGCTTGACCCAGGCTGATGAAGTGTTCCTCTCCAACAAGGACAAGCAAATATTCTCACTGGAGCTTAAAGCGGACACCCAGCCGGGGTAGTGCGAGGACGAAGTGGAGCTGTGTGAAGAAGATTTCCTTCCTTATGCAATGGTGACGTCGGGTCAGCTTATGGCGAAGGTAACGCAAGCAGAATGCCACTTTCTCTCCCACTCGCAAGGCACCCGGACGTCGTCCTTAACATATTTTCCCACAGGCATCCTCTCCTCATCAGATCTCGGCATAGACAGCTCATCCTCCCTCACTTCGCTAGCCCAAGGCTGGTATGTGTGATGCCTCCCTGGCTTCTGATCACACGGCTTGGGCTATCCAGTGCGGTCAAAGGGCTTGCGCGTCGCACCACGATGACATCACACCACCCGCTACGTGAAGACTCTGGTGTCGGGCACATTTTTTCTCCAGCGTTGACTACCAGGCTCTCCCTGTGCGGATTCTCCTCCCCCTTACACACCGCCAGTAGGGACATGCAAGCGCCGGATACGCACACTGCGTGTCATGCCCAATTCAGAAAATATGGGCATTTTTTCTGTGAAAGAAGTTAATCAGCCCCATCAGATGGAGGAACTATCTTGTTTGGTAGTGAGCCCCAGCACCCCCAGTGGGCCGGCAGACTCCAACAGCCCAGCCGTATGCTGCTGCAGCTTTAGATGCGCCGACAGCTCAGCCGTCTGCTGCCCCAGTTCTAGACCCGCCATCTTCGTCTCCAATGGGTCGTCTCACAACGCCGCCATCTTTTTCTCCAGTGGGCCCATCGTTGGTTCTTGTACTGGAGTTGCTTCTACGACTTCCAGCTTGCTTGCCACACAGGCGGACATCGGACTTCCTCATAGGCCAAGAGTGTGGCCCATTCATGGATGCGCTCCGCGCTATCAGCAGTTATGCCCAGGACCCAGGCATGGACAGTTGCAGCAATCAACATCCTTTCATTGCATAAAGTTTACCACTTGTTAATCCGTTGAAGCCGCATCCATGTCATCTTTCTCCTCTTTGTCAACTGCTCTAGCATAGGATCTGGGAGTAATGCACAGTCCTGCAATGATGCTATCATACTGTCACATATACTGAGCCATCTCTTCTTTGATATTCTCCAGAACACTGATGATCGCCGCATCTGTGTTATCTTGTTACCTGGCATCCAGCTGTTGGCACAACGCTGCATTCTCCTCTTGCAGGACCTTTAACTCCTGTCTCACTGCTGTGCTGTCCGTCCACTCTGAGAATCTTCATTTCATCTTTGAACTTCCTTGTATCATCAGAAAAATCCTATCTCTCTCCGTTCTTCTGTGCTTGTAGACGTTCTTTCTATATTTGATTGTAGACCTCTGATATATAATTGTAGGTGTTGTATTGTTTGCACCAAAACTCTCGTAATTGGGTCATCTGTTTCCGGAAATTAAATCTTTGAGCCTGGATATTTCGGCGTGGAAGTTTTGTTCCTTAGTGTGTGTTTCATAGTTAAGCATTCAACGGAAAGCCCTTGGCATTGTTAGCTTACACAGCTAGCGGAACCTCTGACTTGTTTATTTCAACAAATATTGTATCTTGCGCCGGTCTGAGCTGTGTCAGCCTGTCTTAGAGATCCCTTTGTGTTAACACAAGTGGTTAAAATGTGTCCAAACTCTCAAGGCCTGATCACTGTGTAGCTTCGGGTTACTAAGCAACCAATTTGAGGTAGGTTTTAGCTAGTTAGCCCCCTGCTTACGGAACCTTCACTTCACTTATAATTGCGAATTTGTGCCTCTCACCGGGCAGAGTCCGAAGTGAGAAAGATGATTGACTTGTTTGTTGCTCGTAGGCTTTAGGGACACATATTACTTAGCATCATTGAAAAAGTCAATTTCGTATAATAAGGAGGAGTTAATTTGGCTTCATAATTGAGCTGCAAAAATTTGACGATTCCGGATTGGGCTGACACAAACTAGCAAATTGCCATCATTAGCTGTGGAGCGATGGCGACGGCCTGCTGTTTGGACATCCTCGCTCCATCTGTCCGGGGCAGGTCTCAAACCAGCCAACCACCCTCACAAAAGGGCTGCCAGAGGATTACTGAAAGTTTAAACAAACCTTTGGTTAATTGGCACTGGAGGCCGAATCCAGGATGGAAATAATCACAACGTCAGCACTCTGATTATTAGCCCTTGCTTGTGCTGCACGGGCAACTCGGAGGGCAATTAATCCTGAAGGACTGGACGGATGAGTTCGAAGAGCATTTAAACTTTATCACTGTTCATGGCAGAAAAACAGGGTAGAAATAAAAAGAGCGTAAACTTGTCTGCAGGCTTTATTTACTTTCTAAGTGGCAGCGAGTGGTCGACTTCTACCTCATCTCCCATCTATAACATTCACATCGGAAGCAATTAATGTCTTTTCTTATTTGTTTTTCCAATAAACTCTTGACGGAAAGTTAACATAAATCTCTATCTTGACATATTCATATAACATTTTAGTAAGAAATCTCCACTTTGGAAATCATCAATTTGTTCCTATATTAATTAGTTCAGTAGGAAACTGAACACAATTTTAGTACTATATTCATATTCCTATAAGCATATCAAAATGTGTCCATATGCATTTAGTACGAAATAGTAGAAAATTGCTATAAATCTCCAAACCGGAAGCAATCAGTCTGTTCCTACAACAGTTTAATAGAAAATAGGAAAATGTGTAAAGATACTGGAATCAATTCATGTGTTACTATGAAACTTTTACAGGAAACTGTACAAAATGTCAGCAAAAAATTGGAAGCTACAGTCGCTCGCTTCATACATCGCGGCTTCACTAGAAAACATATTTTGAAATATAATTGACACATCTTTGGCCTAAATTAAATGTTGTAATAATTATGTATGTCTTATAAGTAGGGAGGTAAGGGGACCACGGTCAGTCCTGAAACCAATCAGCCGCAATAAAGGATGGAAGACGGTATTTTCGTTCCTGTATACATTTCTACAACTATTTTGTAGGAAATTGTCAGATGTAGGCAAATTGACATGTTTTTACATGTATACATTTAGTAGGAAATAGTCTACAGTGTCAAACTGTGACTTGGATTAGGGTTGTTTCTTCGATGCAGAGAATGTTTTGAACGAGCCAGGCGTGGACGTGAGTACATGTTTAATTTATTTAATAAACAAACAAACTACAAAGAGGCAAACCAAGGACGCGCTCGATGGCGGATACTAAACTAGACTAATCAAAACAAAACTAGCACAATGGCATGACTAAAGACAAGAAAACAAAACTTGCACTGTGGCATAAATACAAAACTTACTTGGACCGAAACAAGGGGCATGGACAGCAAGGTGTTTGAGGACATGAAGGAGGTGCAGCTTGGGTAGGTGAAGATGCCAGGACCAGGACAGAAAAAGAATGGCTTAAATAGCTATGATGATTAGTGACAAACAGGTGTGAGGCTGAGGGCAGGGACGTGACTAGGACACCAGGTAAATCTAATGGGTTGGCATGGAGACGGAATCAAACCATGAAGTGCAAAGACAGAACCAAATGTCCAAAAAAACTAAACATAACATGACCAAACATGGCAAAAAACAAAACATAATCTACAGGCGTGACAAATAGTTCACAATAACTAAAACAAAACTTACCATTACCATTTCTGAGGAAACTAGTTTGACAAGTTCACCTACCTTTAAAAGCAGTCTTTCCAAATCTGTGGACAATGATGCAGAGGTCGCCTCACACTTTCACGCCAGTGCAATCTAATGTCGACTTTGTGATGCAGTCTGGGGAAAAAGAAGCTTTCTGCTGTCCACAAAGCCAAAGACTACTTTATAGTCTGTAAAACATGGACAGTCGTGCCAGACCCGCTAAATAGTTTTCATCTAAATTGCCAAACAAATCTACTGAAAATGTTGTAGTGTGAACAGTTCCCTGATACCAAAGTCCTCTCCAGAACTAGCCTGTCTGGCATTTACATAGTGCTCAAACAAACCCAGACTCCCAAAAATACTTCTATGGTGAACTTGCATAAGGTGGTCGCTGGTCAAAAGAAGTGTATAATGACTCACTGGAAGAGTTCCATATTGACATTGTAACCTGGGAGTCTTTGGCACCCGCCCAGTAAGGATGGCAAAGCCAAATCGTGAGCTGCACAAGACTTTCCATACCCACATTGGACTTATCAGTCATACAAACGCACCTAACACTCACTAACTAAAGCGTTTATGTGGTGTACTTGGTTCTTATCGACAGACCAACTCCACTGACAAATGGTACAATATCTCCAAGCTGGAAACAAACAGAGTTTTCCACAAGAATCCAGTAGAAAAATGTACAACAATCTCAATGTGGAAGTCATCCATCTATCCATCCATTTTCTACTGCTTGTCCCTTTCGGAGTCGCTTCCTTTTGGAGTCGCGGGGGATGCTGGAGCCTATCTGAGCTGAATTCGGACGGAAGGCGGGGTACACCCTGGACAAGTCGCTACCTCATCGCAGGGCCAACACAGATAGACAGACAACATTCACACTTACATTCACACACTAGGGACCATTTAGTGTTGCCAATCCCCAGGTGCATGTCTTTGGAGGTGGGAGGTAACTGGAGTACCCGAAGGGAACCCACGCAGTCACGGGGAGAACATGCAATCTACACACAGAAAGATCCCAAGCCTGGTATTGAACTCAGGACCTTCGTATTGTTGTCTTCCCCCCCCCAAAAAATTGCAGGAAATGGTCTGCAATGGAAGTGGATTGATGAAAACTTAGTAGAGAGTACTAAAACAAATCTCCAGATTGGAAGTAATCAGTGGGTTGTTTTTAGGAATGGTCTGATCAGGGCTCTATGCTGCCAATCATGATTATCCATTAGTGTAGGGATGAAAACCGAAAACCGGTTATTCTTTAGAACAGGTTCCCAGTGTATCAGTTCCTTGGAATCCCTGGCCCTTTTTTCAAACGATTCCCTTAACGGTACTTCAGGGTGAGGATGACATCATCATGCAACAGGCGTAGTGATATCAGACAGCTACATGGAGGCGCCTGGGCAGAAGAAGTGCTCTAAGGTCTGCCGACATTTTAGAAGAAAAGGTAGCAACAGCGCTACTTGTAATAATTCCATCCATATTCTACCGCTCATTCCCTTTGGAGTCGCGGGGGGCACTGGTGCCTATCTTAGCTACAATCGGGCGAAAAGCAGCGTACACCCTGGACAAGTCACTGTCTCATTGCAGGGCCAACACAGATAGACAGACAACATTCACACTCACATTCACACACTAGGGCCAATTTAGTGTTGCCAATCAACCTATCCCCAGGTGCATGTCTGTGGAAGTGGGAGGAAGCCGGAGTACCAGGAAGGAACCCACGCAGTCACGGGGAGTGTTATGATCAGATGTGATTACACTTACGACCGCTAGGGGGCAGTAATGGTTAGTATTCAGGTTACCGTGTCATATAATGTGGTAGAGCAAGACTGCAGATATACACATGTATGTTGTTGAGAACGTGAGTTATTAAAAGTAAGTCACTTGCTATCAATCCAGCCTCATCCTTCAAACACGAATATGACATGGTACCAGTCGTAAACTCGACTTGACGACATGGATTTAAAACCACCAGGAAGTTTGAAACTAACGGGGAATGTCGACGAGAACTGGCGCACCTTCAAACAGCAGTTTCACCTGTTCATGGGACACGAGACCAAGCCGGAGGCGAGAAAGGTAGCGCTACTGCTAACGATAGCAGGGCCACAGGCCATAGAAGTTTTTAACACGTTTATGTTTGAGACTCCGGATGATAATGAAAAGTTCGGTGTAGTGTTTAGCAAATTTGACGCTCACTGTTCACCGAAGAACGAGACGTACGAGAGATACGTGTTTCGGTCTCGTATGCAGCGGCAACATGAGCCATTCGATAGCTTCCTGACGGACTTGCGGCTAAAGGCGCAGTCCTGCAACTTCGCGACGCTGAAGGACTCCATGATCCGGGACCAGATAGTCTTCGGCGTGGAGGATAAAAAGGTCAGAGAAAGGCTACGGCGAGAGATGGAGCTGACGCTGGCGTGAGCTATTAAGATCTGCCAGGCGAGTGAGCTGTCCCAAAAGCACGTGAGGACGTTCAGCGAGATGTCTGCAGTCGCCTCGGCGCAGAGCGACAGCGCGGCAGCCGTAGGAGCAGTGTCGTATCAGCGGAGACAGCGCACACAGACCCGGCCTGCACGGCAGTCAGAGGACGTGATGACAAGCTGCAAGCGTTGCGGCACACAGCACAAGCCTAGACAATGTCCGGCGTTTGGTAAGCGATGCTACAGTTGCCAAGGAAAGAATAATTTTGCTAAACAGTGCTTCTCCAAATGGAAAGAGGGGAAGAAAGGAAAAACTGTAAACATAATTGAGGAGTCTGATCTCAGTGACACGTTCTTTGTTGGTATGGTAAATTTTGAAAGTAAACAAATAAGTGAACCAGCCAATGTAAATGACGTCACTGGAGAAGATAAATGGATAGCTCCTCTATTGATAAATGGGACTGTAGTCTCCATGAGATTGGACACGGGTGCGAAAGCAAATCTCATAAGCATGTGTGATGTAAAGGCAATGAAAAACAAGCCACATATAAAAAGAAAGGAATCTGGACTGAAAGACTACAATGGACAACCAATTAAATGTTTGGGCACATGCAGGTTGAGTGTCACAGTTAAAGGAAAAGTGCACTACCTATGCTTTTTTGTTGTGAATGAGGGACGTGAATCACTTCTGGGTGACAGAGCCTGTGAAGAACTGGCACTTGTGAAAAGAGTGTATAGCATTATCCCAACAAATGACTCTATGGAAATAATTGTACAGAACTTTTCAGATTTTTTCAAGGGATTTGGTGTTTTGCCCTTCACATATAAAATACAATTGAAAGAAGATGCCCAACCAGTTGTGCATGCAGCACGCAGAGTTCCAGCCCCACTGAAAGACAGCCTAAAGAAAGAACTCGACAGAATGATCATGCTGGGAGTGATCAAAAAGGTTAATGAGCCTACAGTCTGAGTCAACTCAATGGTCATCACGAAGAAAAAGAATGGTGAGTTGAGAATATGTATGGACCCTAAAGATCTAAATGAGAGCATAAGGCGTGAACATTATCAAATACCTACACGCGAAGAGATCATCAGTGAAATGTCAGGTGCCAGCTACTTCACAAAGCTTGACGCCTCACAAGGCTTCTGGCAGCTGAAACTGAGTGAAAGCAGCACAAAGTACTGTACCTTCAATACACCTTTCGGCAGGCACTGCTTTCTCAGACTACCTTTTGGAATAAAATCAGCACCTGAAATATTTCACAGAGCAATGAAGCAGATCATCGAGGGCTTGGATGGAGTTCGAGTCTACACTGATGACATCATCATACGGGGATCCACAGCCCAAAAGCACAATGAGACTAAACAGAGATATGGAACGCATACAAAGGTATGGACTAAAACTCAACAAGAGTAAATGCGAGTTTGGTGTTAAAGAGATCCTTTTCCTTGGAGACAAACTGTCTGCACGTGGAGTCCAACCAGATCAAGAAAAAAATACGTCCAATTCAGAACATGCCAAGGCCCACAGACAAAACCGGTGTGTTATGCATCATGGGGATGGTCAATTTTATAGGTAAATTCACTCCAAATCTGACAGCAAAAACATCGTGCATACCAGAGCTTCTGCACAGGGACTGTGAGTTCAAATGGACAGTGAAACATGAGCATGAGTGGCAAAAACTCAAGAACACACTGACTACAGCTCCTGTGTTGTAATTGTATGACCACACAAAGAGGATAAAAGTGTCAACAGATGCTTCCAAAGATGGTATTGGTGCCGTTCTACTCCAAGCTGAGGGTGAGCACTGGAAACCGGTAGCATATGCATCACGAGCTATGACACAATCAGAATGTCGATACGCTTAGATCGAAAAAGAATGTTTGGGACTGGTATATGGTTTAGAGCGGTTTCATAGCTATGTGTACGGCCTACCATCCTTCACAGTTGAAACTGATCACAGACCGCTGGTTGCCATCATCAAAAAGAATTTGAATGAAATGTCACCGAGAATTCAACGGCTAATGATGAAGATGCAAAGGTATGATTTTGAACTAATATATACTCCAGGTAAACACCTAGTCCTTGCTGATGCCCTATCCAGAGCAACTACAGGCGACAGTGTGAGTGCAACAGATGAGGACATACAGTGTCATGTGAACATGGTGTCTGCTACATTGCCAGTGTCAGACACAAAGTCAAGACAAATAGCTGAGGCTACAGCAACGGATGCTGAACTACAGCATGTCATGAGAAACATGGATGAGGGATGGCCGGCTGGCTCATGTCCACAATTTTACCACGTCAGAGGTGAGCTCAGTACTGTGGATGGACTGCTGTTGAAAAAGGGCAGGATTGTTATTCCACAGGCTTTGAGAATGGACATTTTGCACAGGATACATGAAGGTCATCTCGGCATTGAATCATGCAAAAGGAGGGCGAGAGAGTCGATTTTCTGGCCTGGACTTAACAAAGACATTGAAACACTCATAAATAAATGTGAAACATGTCAGAAACACAGGAACAAACAGAGTAAAGAGCCAATGGTGATTGCTGAGGTGCTAACTGCACCATGGCACAAAGTAGGAATGGACTTGTTTCATCTCAGAGGTAAAGACTATTTAGTAATAGTGGATTACTACTCAAACTTCCCTGAGATGGCGCTACTAGCAAGCTTAACGTCAACTTGTGTAATAACACATGCTAAATCTATCTTCTCCAGGCATGGCATCCCACACACTGTAGTGAGCGACAACGGCCCATGCTTTAGCAGCAAAGAATGGCAGAAGTTTGCAGTGCAATACGATTTTCAGCTTGTGACGTCAAGCCCACATTATGCGCAATCAAATGGTCAAGCGGAAAAAGGAGTTCACATTCTCAAACAACTTCTAAAGAAAGCAGCTGACTGTGACTCGGATCCGTATCTATCTTTATTGAGCTACAGAGCATCCCCTCTTCAGTGCGGTATATCACCAGTAGAACTGCTGATGAAGACGAAGCTACGCACGACCTTGCCAAGTCATTCAAACAACAAAATACAGCAAAATAATCACTCAAAGACTGAACATACGCTACGACTACAAAAGATCATGCAAAAGTCATTCTATGACAAAACAACAAAGCGTCTTCCTCCACCGACTACCAACAACACAGTTAGGATTGAGGATATTGATGGATGGAGTACAAAAGCAACGGTCCTACAAGAAGTTGCTCCACGATCGTACACAATGAGAACTGATGATGGACAAATTCTCAGACGCAATCGTCGCAGTCTGTTAAAGACTCCTCAAGGGACTGTTGGTGAATCTCAAGAAATACCCACACCTGTTACAGACTATAACTCTGACCGTAGCACACCTACTCCAAACGAACCTGAGTTAAGAAGGTCCACAAGAGAAATCAAAAAGCCTGATAGACTGAACTTGTAAAAAAATACACATATATAAAAGTCAACATGCATGTTAAATATGTTCCACAAAATGTATGTTGATTGTTGTAAAAGTGTTATAAATAGTATTGGCTCAGATTTGAGATAGCCTAAGCAATCTGAAATTGTTCATACTGCACATATGTGTTAAGGTTAGACTGAATGAGAAGTTGTTTAAAATAACTGACCCAGCTAATGTGATAAGTCATGTCAATACATTTTGTCTTCTAAAAAAAAAAGGGGGATGTTATGATCAGATGTGATTACACTTACGACCGCCAGGGGGCAGTGATGGTTAGTATTCAGGTTACCGTGTCATATAATGTGGTAGAGCAAGACTGCAGATATACACATGTATGTTGTTGAGAACGTGAGTTATTAAAAGTAAGTCACTTGCTATCAATCCAGCCTCATCCTTCAAACACGAACATGACAGGGAGAACATGCAAACTCCACACAGAAAGATCCCAAGCCCGGGATTGAAGTCAGGACTACTCAGGACCTTCGTATTGTTGTCTTCCAAAAACTAAAACTAAAATTCAGGAAACGGTGTACAATGGATGTGGAATTATGAATACTTAGTAGAGAGTACTAAAACAAATATCCAGATTGGAAGTAATCAATGGGTTGTTTTTAGAAATGGTCTGATCATGGCTCTATGCTGCCAATCTTGATCATCCATGAGTGTAGGTATAAAAAACGAAAACCGGTTATTCTTTAGAACATGTTCCCTCCTTCGGTTGTGAACAAGCAAGCCACTTATTTCATTCTTCTGCAGATAAGGACTGGATCAACATAGAAAAACATATGTTAATGAATTTGGACATTGATGTGGGGAGTTAACATTATATTAAAAAAATGCTTAACAAATTGAGGCAGAGCCCAATAGAAGCCACCTTTAACATTCTAAAACTGTCAGAAAATACTAGGAATCGTCCCAATGACGTCTGTAAATCAACCGCTTTGGTACAATCCTAATATCATAATTAATAAAAATGTGGTTAAATGGACAACATGTAAAGACAGAGGTATTACTAAACCTCATCATATAAATAATAAAAACTATTTTAAACCGTTTAATGATTTAGTTGATCAATATAATGTACCCAGAAATAATTTTTTAAATTTTGTCTCTTTAAAACACACTGTACATAAATGCATATCCTCTGAAAGTATGTCTTTAAATAGCCATGAACTGGAAGATGCACTTTTAATCAAGATACATTTAGGAAATTAATTCAACTATTTTATGGGATAAAAAATGAACACCACACTAGAAATGCTAATGATCCATGTGTTAGGAAATGGATGATGTACTTACACATTTTAGATGAAAGAGACATATCCATCCATCCATTTTCTACCGCTTATTCCCTTTCGGGGTCGCGGGGGGCGCTGGCGCCTATCTCAGCTACAATCGGGCGGAAGGCAGGGTACACCCTGGACAAGTCGCCACCGAGACATATCATGGAATGATATTTGGTAAAATGCCAATAAGCCCTTTAGAAACATTAAAGATAAGATGACTCAATTAAAGACATTGAATACATTGTATTTTACATCTTCTCAGCTGCTTAAAATTGGTGTAGTATATAGCAAGTTATGTACCAAGTGTCGAGGAGCTGAGGGAACTCTTGTTCATTTATTGTGGGAATGTCAGAGAATAAAAGAGTTATGGTTGAAAACAACAAAAGAACCAATCACATTCCTTAATATAAACAAACATCCCAAGGACACTGCAAACTTGTATTCTTGGAGATCTCCATCAATTTAGTAACGTGTCATCAAACAGTAAAAATGCATTTCTTTCAATATGCATAAAAACAAAAAAGGTAATATTAAAAAAATGGATAGATGTTGATAGTCCAACTTATACTGACTGGTATACACAAGCTATGGAGATGATATCAGTAGAAAAAACTGCATTTAGTTTAGATAATAATTAGTCATCTATTGGAATATGGGATCCATTAATCAAATGTGTTGTAAGTATTAAATGAACCAAAATATGACTTATTATATCTTTGTGTAAAATATTGGACACAGTGTGTTGTCAAGCTTATGAGATGCGATGCAAGTGTAAGCCACTGTGAACTATTGTTCTTTTTTTTTTATTAATGTTTTTGATGATAATATCAATGAGGGATTTTTAATCAGTGCTATTTTGAAATTGTTACTAATATTGATAATATTCATTTTTGTTTCACTACTTTTAGATTGTACCGTGTCATGTTTGTGTGTCCTCAATTGCTCTGATTAATGCTATTCTGAATGTTGCTGGGTCGGCTTTGGTTTTGGAATTTATTGCATTGTTATGGTATTGTTGTGTATTGTTTTGTTGTATTGATTAATAAATAAATTAAAAAAAAGAAAAAAAAAACAGGTTCCCTTAACAGTACTTCCGGGTGACGATGACATCATCATGCAACAGGCATAGTGATGTCAGACAGTTAAGTGGAGGCGCCCGGGCAGAAGAAGTGCTCCAAAGTCTGCCGACATTTTACAAGAAAAGGTAGCAGCAGCGCTACTTCTAATAATTCCAAAGTTGCTATTTCATCAAGAGGAGTCCATACGAGCAACATGCTGAAACATTTGCATTCACAGCATACAATCAATGTAAATGAATGTCACATTTATGAACCGCGTCGATCTCGTCCAAGGCAGCAGCAGTCATCTGACATAAATACACAAGGTACTGTTATTTTAGCCTGATTATTTATTCATTTATCAGTACAGATTTAAACTTATTTTGAAAGGTTTAGAGGCAAATATAAAAGCGATCATAAAAAATAAATAAATAAATGGGATAGAGTGGATTTTTAAACTCTTAAGGAAAATATTAAAACCATTTATCATGACCAAGAGGTTACTGTTACCTAACTTCACTAGACACTTACAGTATTTACAGAAGATTGGAGGTACATCGTGTCTTCACATCTGGAGTGGTCTACAAACTAAGCAATAATCAGTGAAATACAAAATGTTGCTTGTATAGCGCATTTATACCTTCAAGGTACTCAAAGCGCTTTGACACTATGTCAACATTCACCCATTCACACACACATTCACACACTGATGGCGGGAGCTGCCATGCAAGGCCTTGACCACGACCGATTAGGAGCAAGAACTTTTAGTGTCTTGCTCAAGGACACAACGGACGTGACTAGGAAGGTGGAAGATGCACCGGTGAGTAATTTGCTTGACACAACGAGTGTCGTGCTACTGTGATCGTGACACTAATTAAAAAAGGCTACGTTTGTTTGAAGATGATTTCCTGCTACAAATGTCTCATCAACAATCTGCGTCTGCAGTTGTTTTTATAATGTATATGTATATGTCCCTGTTGTTCAGCAATGTTTGATAGCGATATCACGATTCAGTAGAAGCAGTTAAGCCTACAATAAATGTATTCATCTTGTTTATTAACACTATTAGGGATATTTCTTCTTGTCCTTTCTGTAAGTGTAGTTCTCCTCTCAAAAACGACTAATATAGTAGAGGATAACCTCGATTGCATCACAGAAAGCTTCTCAAACAAATCGAATGTTCGCACCAACATTATACAAAGTGATCACTGCAGACACGAGAACGGTCCGATTGTATTCCACAAGATGATGAAAGTGATATTTTTAAGAGCCATTTCCTTCAACGCACTTTCGTTTTTTTCCTGACTTTATTACCTTTATGAACCACTTCTTTTAGGACTCTGTAAAAGCTCTTTCTTATCTCTCTATTTGAACGATTGGAACACTCAAGAACAGAACGGCCATACGCATTTTCTGCTCAAACTGTACACTCACTCTCACTTGTTTTAATGCTACGCTCTAGCTCCATGACCATCGTGTGAATTAAGCCGCGAAGAAAAAAATGTGACGTCACATGCAACCCTCTTATTGTTTAAGAAAAACAATGTCAATATTACACAATAAGTAAACAAAAGCAGAAACTACTATCTACTACTATTTTCAATCATTTGCTTGTTGCCCTTAAAAGACATACAGTACTTCCTGAATTTGAAAACACTGACAAAAACGACAAAAAAGTGATGTGGGAATGAAAAGGGACGGCGTGGCGCAGTGGTAGAGTGGCCGTGCGCAACCCGAGGGACGCTGGTTCAATCCCACCTAGTACCAACCTCGTCACGTCCGTTGTGTCCTGAGCAAGACACTTCACCCTTGCTCCTGATGGGTGCTGGTTAGCGCCTTGCATGGCAGCTCCCTCCATCAGTGTGTGAATGTGTGTGTGAATGGGTAAATGTGGAAGTAGTGTCAAAGCGCTTTGAGTACCTTGAAGGTAGAAAAGCGCTATACAAGTACAACCCATTTATAATTTATTTATCTAATCACTTTAGTATCGATCATTTAGTAACACTACCGATGTATAGATCGATCGGCCCTCCCCTGATGTGTACTGTTTGCCGGCACACAACAACAGAGCACTCTCTCTATATAATCTTACTATACTAATCTACTTGTTAATTTCCTGTTAATATTAAATAATATTATTATTTAACAAATTTGCTAAATCTTCCACCAAAATAATTTTTCTTGGTGGAATATTTGATGTGAAGTAATGGGAAACATGGATAGGTCAATAATTCATAATAATATTGATTTTGATTCAATATTATGTTTTGAGCAATGACAGTTTGAAAGAAAAAAAACAGCTTTGTTTTATTAGTCAATGTTGCAACTTTTTCTAAATTACATTTATTTCACTTTTGTTTATGTTTTTGTTTATTTTAATAGTATTTTTAGAATGTGCCGTGGGCCTTTAAAACATTAGCTGTGTGCCGCAAATGACCTCCGGGGCACACTTTTGACACCCTTGCTGTAGATAATGAAAAATTAAATCTGATTAATCAATGGATAAAAAGCAGAGCCTGGCGACGCATGCATGTTTATCATAACTCTCTCGCTCTCTGTCTCTGCCCCGCCCTCACGAATGTTAACGCTGCCTGCACCACTTTTTTGTTGTTGTTTTTAACCCCTTCTTAACCCTGAGCGTACATTGAAAATACACGCAACCATAACTCAAAATGTCGGACATTCGAGGCATTTAAGAAACTCCACCTGGACAGCAGCTCCGCAAAGAGGACATGTCCGGTAAAAAGAGGAGGTATGGTCAGTCTATTATAGCCCAGTCGTTGCTAGCATGCCGTGTGTTGTTGTTTTTTTGATTGATTGAAACTTTTATTAGTAGATTGCACAGTATAGTACATATTCCGGACAATTGACCACTAAATGGTAACACCCCAATAAGTTTTTCAACTTGTTTAAGTTGGGGTCCACGTAAGTCAATTCATGGTGCCTCGGTGTGCATTGTTTACACAACGTGCGGTGCGCTACTTATATGTCCGTGTCGTTCGGTACACCTCCGAAACGAACCGAAACCCCCGTGCCGAAACGGTTCAATACAAATACACGTACCGTTACACCCCTACTTTCTACTGTAACGCGCTTTCATCAACACTTCTTTAACGGGCTCTATTATGCAAAAACAACATTTTCTTACTTATTGGTACCTGCTGTTGTGTATTTGGGATCTGCATAAGTCACATAAATGTTAAATCAAACTGTAGAGACATGGCATAGATATTTATAAAATGATCTTACTTTCTTTCCTACTTCAACCAAACGAGCTGTTTGGAATTTTCTCCTTTTGTAAATATGTTTGCCATGTGTGACATCAGCGGATTATCCATAAATGGTAGAAAGGTACCCAGAGCGCCTTGCGTGGGGCCGCCATTGTAGTCTGCGCTGTAGTCAAAAAGCTCCTTCTTTTTCTTTGTCCTCTTGTCGTGGGGCAGGTTGGTTGATACATGCACATGCATTTCTAATAGAAAGTAGCGTATAGTTTGAACTTATATCTGTCAGTAGATTTTGCTATGGTAGTGCTAAAAGCTACAAAAAAGTGGATGGGGAGAAGACACAGAGGAAGTAGAGTCACGTAAATAAGACCACCCACAAAACGGTGCATCCTGAAGAGACGGTCAGAAACAGGTTGAGGATAGTCTTTAAACCATAATTTATGCAAAATTTTAACAAAAAAACCACCATTACATGTTGTGTAGACCACAAGGAATGTTTGAAATGTAGAAAAAAAAATCATAATATGACCCCTTTAAAGTTTTCAAAGCACTTATTTATTGTGTTGTTCCAAGCTACTCCAGCAGCTGGTTTAGTAAACAGCATGCCTGCTCCTGTTTATTCTTACTCAGTGTTCTTCCAGCCCTTCATGTAAAAAAAGTACTTTATTTTCTGCAATGGAGGCAATGATTATTAACTTATGGGAGCTGCTCCACATTGTGTATGAACATACACAGTTAGCTGCTAGCCACCTGTCAGGCTGGGGACCAAAAATAAATAAATTATCAGCCAGAGGGAATTGTTTCTTGTGATTGGTATTGGAAGGCATTAATCAGCATTGGCGATCGTAGCATCTGTTGCTATAAGTTGGGAGCTAAACTATTTGTTACAATATATATGTCTATAACAATCTGTAGGGACTTGTACAATCGAGGTAAACCAACATGTTCACAACATTTATTAAGGAAAATGCACAAACATCTCCACAACAGAAGAAATCTGAAGAAATAGTACAACAATTCCAGATCGGAAACAAACTATTTGATGCTATATCTTTAATTATGTTACACTATTATACCATCTGCTCCTTAGTGTGGATAAGACCAAGGAGCTGGTCATCGACATCAAGAAGAAAATTATCCCTGTGGGAACCATCAAAATTTAGGCCTGGGAAGTGGCAGTAGTGGGGCAGTACAAGTACCTGGTAGTCCACTTGAACAGCAGACTGGACTGGAAGAACAACAGCAAAGAAAGAAGGACATGAGCAGACTATTTTTCCTGGGAAAGCTTAAGTCTTTTAATGTGTGCAACAAGCTGTTGGAGAGGGCTTCACGGTGGCAGAGGGGTTAGTGCGTCTGCCTCACAATACGAAGGTCCTGCAGTCCTGGGTTCAAATCCAGGCTCGGGATCTTTCTGTGTGGAGTTTGCATGTTCTCCCTGTGAATGCGTGGGTTCCCTCCGGGTACTCCAGCTTCCTGCCACCTCCAAAGACATGCACCTGGGGATAGGTTGATTGGCAACACTAAATTGGCCCTAGTGTGTGAATGTGAGTGTGAATGTTGTCTGTCTATCTGTGTTGGCCCTGTGATGAGGTGGCGACTTGTCCAGGGTGTAGCCCGCCTTCCGCCCGATTGTAGCTGAGATAGGCGCCAGCGCCCCCCGCGACCCCAAAAGGGAATAAGCGGTAGAAAATGGATGGATGGATGGAAGCTGTTGGAGATATTTTATCAGTTTGTTGTGGCCAGTGCCCTCTACTTCGCAGTGGTTTGTTGGGGCAGCAGCACCAGCAAAAGGGACTGAAACCGGATTGACAAACTGATCCGGAAAGCCGGCCAAACTATTGGTACCTAGTTGGAGGCGTTTGTGTCAGTGAGGGACAAGAGGACACTGGACAAACTGCTGACCATCATGGACAATCCTGCCCACCCACTCCACCAGACAATTAAGGGATAGCACAGCTCACACTCCAACAGGCTCCTTCAGCTTCGTTCCCACAGTGTTCGATTCAAGAACTCCTCCATTCCGCACTCCATTCAGCTGTATAATCACTCCCCATACAGCAATAGGTGATATCTGTCTATTACCTGCCCGCTTCTATGTTAGCTACCTCTCTTTGTTTATAATGTCTATTTTATGTTGCCTTTTATTTATTTTTTTGCTTCAGCTGTTACATACACTGTAATATCGAACATGGTAATTGGGATTTGTAATATATCGTATAAACATAAAATATAATAATATATCAGTATATATTATATACTATATACATAATATGTAAATATTACATATATGTTTATATATATATGTTTTTATATATATTTATATATATATATAAATATATATATGTTTTTTTATATATATATATATATATATATATATATATATATATATATATATATATATATATAAATATATGTTTTTATATATATATATATATATATATATATATATTATATATTAGGGCTGTGGGTCTTTGGTGTCCCACGATTCGATTCAATATCGATTCTTGGGGTCACGATTCGATAATATATCGATTTTTTCGATTTGATTCGATTCTTGATTCAAAAACGATATTTTTCCGATTCAAAACGATTTTGTTTTCATTCAATACATAGGATTTCAGCAGGATCTACCCCAGTCTGCTGACATGCAAGCAGAGATTTAAAAAAAAAAAAGCTTTTAAAATTTTAAAGGACAATGTTTTATCAACTGATTGCAATAATGTAAATTTGTTTTAACCATTAAACGAACCAAAAATATGACTTATTTTATCTTTGTGAAAATATTGGACACAGTGTGTTGTCAAGCTTATGAGATGTGATGCAAGTGTAAGCCACTGTGACACTATTGTTCTTTTTTTATTTTTAGAAATGTCTAATTATAATGTCAATGAGGGATTTTTAATCACTGCTATGCTGAAATTATAACTAATATTGAAACTGTTGTTGATAATATTCATTTTTGTTTCACTACTTTTGGTTTGTTTTGTGTCGTGTTTGTGTCTCCTCTCAATTGCTCTGTTTATTGCGGTTCTGAGTGTTGCTGGGTCAGGTTTGGTTTTGGAATTGGATTGCATTGTTATGGTATTGCTGTGTAGTGGTTTGTTGGATTGATTAAAAAAAAAAAATTACAAAACAATTTAAAAAATAAAAAATCGATTTTTGAAAACTGAGAATCGATCCTGAATTGCACAACATATTCGATTCGATTGGAATCGATTTTTTTTCCCACACCCCTAATATATATATATATATATATATATATATATATATATATATATATATATATATATATATATATATATATATATATATGTAGGTGTGGGAAAAATCACAAGACTACTTCATCTCCACAGAACTGTTTTATGAGGGGTTCCCTCAATCATCAGGAGATTTTATATATATATATATATATATATATATATATATATATATATATATATATATATATATATATATATGTATTAGGGCTGGGCAACGATTAAAAATTTTAATCGAAGTTAATCGCACTATTTCTCCGATTAATCGCGATTAACTGCATTGTATACGCAAAGCCCAATAATGAATTCAAAAGTAGTGTGTAGTGCACCTTTATTGGAATATTCTCCCACATGAACAAAAGCGCCAAAACATTTGTTGTGCAAAAACAATTTAAATCTGTCCTTGTTAAACAGTAGCAGTTAAATAGCATATTTTATGAAAATCAACTCAAAAAATGTAAATACAAACATTTAAGCTTATTGCCACTGCCGGGGTATTTAAGTTATCCTGTTTGTTATGGAAAATAAATATAATCTACATACAAATCTCTGAGCCACAATCATAACATCTGAACAGGCAATTTCTGAGGTAACAGCAGAAACATTTTTTTATCAGGGATCTTTTGTTTAAAAACCCTATATTATAGGTAGTGGGCTGTTTTAGGGAATTTTTGATCAAATTATCCGTAGTAGCAATATTAATAATGTTGTGTTTATTCTGCGTAGTGCACTTAAAATAATTATGACCATATCTAGGAATAGATATGATGGGAATTTTCCGATTGTTTGCTTGGTGCTTTGATAAACTGAACGCATCATATACATGGTACTATATTGTGATGTTATGAGCCAGGGAAAAAAAAGAACTACCCTACCCAGCATGCAACAGGAGTGACGAGCATGCGCGGTAGCCCGGTAAAAGTTGTGTCGCCATGACGGCATCTTGTATGTTGTGATATGCACGCTCTGAAAGTAAACGTTAAGAACTCAGCCAACACTCCTCGTCTGCATTATTCATAAATAGACAGACAACACATATACTCCGCTGCTTCACAGGCCGCTGGATGTAGCTGGCAAAGTATTCCCGTGCTTGCTAGACCGGCTAGCTAGCATGGGAATACTTTGCGTCATTCAGTCCAAAACGGCCCGATCTATCCACATCCAGAATTGTCTGGCTGTCGTAAGTGATCCCGGAGTGACCACGCTGTAAGCCAGCCATGAAATTTGCAGAATTGTCCGGTATTTTTGCCAAATGTTCCATCTTTACCAAGAGCCCCTCGACACCGAAGCCCGTCCGGGCGACGCCATCTTGTTAAGAAAAGGCGTTAACAGAATAAAAGCATGTAAATAACATAAGCAAATGTGCAATAAAATAATTGTCGGCGTTAATAGATTGATGAGTTAACTCGTAATTAACGCATTAATTTGCCCACCACTAATATATATATATATATATATATATATATATATATATATATATATATATATATATATATATATATATATATTATATATACACATATATATATACATATATATATATATATATATATATATATATATATATATATATATATATATATATACATATATATATATATATATAATCTTTATATATATATTGCTACTATGGTACATTTTTACTCTACTTAATACCTGCATTATCATTTCTGTCCTTACCCTTTGCATCCTTTGAAACTTAGCCACTGTGTGGAACATTTTCACTTGTGGATCAATAAAGTTAGTCTAAGTCTAAGTCTGTTACAGTTTAAAAGGAGCCTTGGAAGCGCTCAATAGCTGTGTTTCTATTGCAGTATTTTGCAAAATAAAAGCGATATTTCTAAGATGAAGATAAAGTACATTTGTGACTTGTAGATGTTTCCATTAAAAAGGTGTTTTACATCTCGAGCCGTAATTCTTGAAAAAGTTCATCCTGCAAGACTCCACTTTGAGGAAGGTATTGCAGCCACGACTGTTGTCGTGATGTCAATTGATGACGAAGGCAGCGGTTGATCGCTCAAAGGCAACATCCTTTCGGCCCCCTCGACATTGTTCGGGCACGTGGGTCAGCGTTATTGCGGGCAGCCGACCTGCGAGATGCCGCTTCGCTCATCCTCGCCCGACCGATCGGAAGCGAAACCAAGACAACCCATTTGCCCTAGCTGTTCTGAATTGGCGCCCCGCCGGTTTGGTGTTTAGGGGCCCTCTGAATGCGAAAAGAGTGTGTCCATCATGCTTTTGCAAAAAATGTCAATATAAAAACGTCTCAAAAACCACCTAATGAGAGTGCAAAAATGTTTTAGCAATATTTGAGAGGTTTTTAGAAATATGGGTGTTTCCATTACCATTTTATTAAAGTTAAAGTTAAAGTACCAACGATAGTCTCACACACACTCAGTGTGGTGAAATTACCCTCTGCATTTGACCCATCCCTATGTTTACCCCCTGATGGTGAGGGGAGCAGTGAGCAGCAGCGGCGGCCGCGCTCGGGAATCATTTTGGTGATTTAACCCCCAATTCCAACCCTAGATGCTGAGTGCCAATCAGGAAGACAATGGGTCCCATTTTTATGGTCTTTGGTATGACTTGGTTTGAACTCGGGGTTTGAACTCACAACCTTACAAGTCTCATTATTGCAATATTTAGGTTTTGCGCATTTCAAAGGCAAACGGAAAGGCAGCTTCAGTGTTCTCCTATGGCAACTTTTCAGGACAATTTAAGAGAGTAGAAAGAAAAACAGAGTAAACATTTTCTAAGTGATTAAGAGAGTCAGCATGAGGAATCACACACCTGCTTTTTTTACACCTCCTGAGATTTACTATCCAGGACCAATTAAGTCCACTGACACGGTAGTCTGCGCGGACACGGCCGCTAAAAAGGTCGCCTGTCTCTTTATGTGTCGCTGCTGGATCACCAGGATGATCACACAGGCATGGCGCATTCTCTCACCTCACTTATGTGATTAATGACGCTCGGGAATGACTGCTGTGACCGAGGAAGCAATTAAAAAAAAGAAGAATTCCCAAGAGCTGTGCCAGCATTTTCATCCATCCTCCACCTTCAATCTTAATCGTTAGAAAAAAAGATGCACGATAACGACACTGCGGGAAATATCGCTCAAAGGAAGACATGATACTGCTACAGTAAAAAAACAAAAAAAAAGAAAAAGCCACCAGAATTGGAGCGCAAGACAAGAACAAAAACACTACACACATGAAAACAGCAAAAAATTCAAATAAGTCACGGCGTGATGTGACAGGTCGTGACAGTAAACCTTTTTGAGACAATAACTACAGTGATGCATGGTTGGTTATGGTTTAAAGTCATATCCAACAATTGTGAGAACTACTTTTTACTGAAGTGACTGGGATGACAATCAGCGCCTCCAAGTCCGAGTCCATGGTTCTTGCCCAGAAAAAAGGGTGGCGTGCCATCTTCGGGTTGGGGAGGAGACCCTGCCCCAAGTGGAGGAGTTCAAATACCTTCAAGTCTTGTTCACGAGTCAGGGAAGAGTGTATCGTGAGATCAACAGGTGGATCGTGCGGCGTTTTCAGTAATGCGGACGCTGTATCGATCCGTTGTGGTGAAGAAGGAGATGAGCCGGAAGGCAAAGCACTCAATTTATCGGTCGATCTACGTTCCCATCCTCACCTATGGTCATGAGCTTTGGGTTATGACCGAAAAGACAAAATCACAGCAAAATTTGTTTCCTCTGTTGGGTGGTGGGGCTCTCCCTTAGAGATAGGGTGAGAAGCTGTCAGCTGGGAGGAACTCAAAGCAAAGCCGCTGCTCCGCCACATCGAGAGGAGCCAGATAAGGTGGTTCGGGCATCTGGTCAGGATGCTACCCGAACGCCTCCCTAGGGAGGTGTTTAGGGCACGTCCAACCAGTAGGAGGCCACGGGGAAGACCCAGGACACGTTGGGAAGACTATGTCTCCCGGCTGGCCTGGGAACGCCTCGGGATCCCCCGGGAAGAGTTAGACGAAGTGGCTGGGGAGAGGAAAGTCTGGGCTTCCCTGCTTAGGCTGCTTACTGTCAACCGAGTTTTGTTTTTTAATGATTTCTGCTGATGGTGTGCCTCCGGATTTTTTCAACGCAAAAAATGTGCTCGAAAATGGTTAAAAAACACTGGTATAGATCCTACAAAAAATGATTTCCTATTTCATCGCCGCCAATTAAAGTGCAGCCAATTGGAGAGGAAAGGGTGAGAAAGAAAGTCGGTGCGTGTTTATGTAAGTGTACGAAGTGATGATCATTAACACGGCGCCTTTAGCGGCGCCATCATTAGCCACGCAGCGTGAATCTCACTCTTCAGTCTATGTGACGAGACTTTTGAAAGATGCCAAAACCCATTTTCAAAAAAGTGCTTTCCTCCAAGAATCCTCCAGGAAATAAAGTTTGTATGTGCTTCGAGTTTCCTCTCTTTGCTTCTCAATCAGGCAGGAAGTTTGGATGTTGATGAAACACCATCAAGCAAGTGTGTGTTCACTGGAGACAAATGAAAACACACAAAAAAGATAATAAACAGTGGTGGCTACATGGCTATGAGACTCTGCTTAGTTATTTCATCATCTCCAATTACAGCCAGCAGCAAGGAGAAAACAATAGAGAAGCTGCTGTTTATGGGAGACAATCTTTGCTGCTCTCGTTACCTCTGGTGCTCGTCTGCTGACAGTTTCCGTGGTAACGGATCTGTCAGACATTGTATGTCACACAGCAAGAATTGGCCAGAATAACAAAAGCAACTTGATGAAAAAAAACAAGGTTCTAGTTGACAAGGGGATAAACTAAATGCAGACCAGTTCCAAGTTAAGAGTCGTATAACCATAGACAAAGTTCAGACTTTAGAGCAAGTCCAAGGAACATTGACAAGGTCCCACTGGAGAGGGTTTCTAAGGAACATAGACAATGTCCCACTTTAGTGCATGTCTAAAGAACACACAGTGGACAAGGTACCACTTTATGGCGAGTCTAAGAAACATTGACAAGATCCCACTTGCGTGCGAGTCTAAAGAACACAGACAATGTCCCACTTTACAGTGAGTCTAAAGAACATAGAAAAGTCCCACCTTCCAGCTGGTCGAAGGAAAATAGACAAGATCCCTCCTTAAAAGCGGGTCTGAGGAACACAAACGTCCCACCTTAGAGCCGGTCTGAAGAACATAGACAAGGTCCCACTTTAAAGCCGGTCTAAGGAACATAGACAAAGTCCCACTTTGGAGTAAGCCTAGGGAACATAGACATGGTCCCACTTGAGTGCAAGTCTAAAGAACATAAAGTAGACAAGGTCCCACTTTGGAGTAAGCCGAGGGAACATAGACATGGTCCCACTTTGGAGTAAGCCTAGGGAACATAGACATGGTCCCACTTGAGTGCGTGTCTAAAGAACATACAGTAGACAAGGACCCACCTTGGAGTAAGCCTAGGGAACATAGACATGGTCCCACTTGAGTGTGAGTCAAAGAACATACAGTAGACAAAGTCCCACTTCAAAGTGGTTCAAAGAAACATATTCAATGTCCCATTTTAGAGCGAGTCTAAAGAACATAGACAAAGTCCCACTTTAGAGCAAGTCTAAAGAACATAGTCAAGGTCTCACTGTAGTGGGGGTCTACGGAAGTCTAAAGAACATACAATAGACAAGGTCTCACTTTTGAGCGGGCCTAAGAAACATAGTCGAGGTGCAAATTTAGAGTGGGTCTAAGGAACATAGATAGACATAGTGCCACTTTGGATTTAGCCTAGGGAACATAGACATGGTCCCACTTGAGTGTGAGACTAAAGAACATACAGTAGACAAGATCACACTTCTAAGCGGTTCAAAGAAACATTGACAAGGTCCCACTTTCGAGCGAGTCTAAAGATCATAGTCAAAGTCTCACTGTAGAGAGGGGCCTACGGAACATAGATGAGGTCCCACTTGAGTGCAAGTCTAAAGAACATAATGTAGACAAGGTCTCAAATTTGAGTGGGCCTAAGAAACATAGACAAGGTCCAAATTTAGAGCGGGTCTAAGGAACATAGACAAAGTCCCACTTTAGGGCGAGTCTAACAAACATAGTCAAGGTCCCACTTTACTGTAGGTGGGTCTAAGGCACATAGACAAGCTCCCATTTTAGAGCGGGTCGAAGCAAAATAGACAAGGTCCCACTTTCAGTACCTGATGTGATTTCACTGTGCTCAGTATCGAGTGGGACTGACGGCTGGAGAAAAAGCCACTGATCCAGCCAATAGACAGTGACTTAAGCCCCGTGCCAAGACATCCAAACAGGCGCAGATGTCAGTCAGCAGCACCCTCTGATTGTAGACCAAAGGCACATAAAAAAACACTTTTCACTTCAGTAGGCATTTGTTTACATATTGTTTAGGGAGCATACTATTGAAAGAGATATACTGTACTTTAAAGTATACAGTGTGCAGCTTGTACCAGAGAGCGTGTTATTGTAAATATTAATGTGAGCGCCATTGTAATCTAACACTGCCTGACATGGAATTGAGCAGAGATGCACACAACTAATGATGTAATTGTCAAATTTGCAAAAACGATGCAAAAACATGAAAAGCATAACAAAATATGTTCACAAACTTTGTTCTGTTGATTAATCTGCCAATTTTTTAATGTCAAAAGACAAAGCCGCCTGCAAGTGCTGTAGTGACCTGTTATGAGTTATGTATAGTGTAAGATTTGAGTACTTTCTGACTGTCGGTGAGGCCGTGAATGTATCAGGCTGAGTGCGGCTTGAGGAAAGATGGTTTTGTGCAGATTTATTGAGGTTTTTTTTGCAGAATTGAAGAAGCCTGATTTGTTTTAGCAAAAAGGAGATCTTCTCGTCGTCCTTGCAAGGTCCACACTGCAAAAAGTCAGTGTTCAAGAACAAGAAAGAAAATAATAAAAACATTTGGGGTATTTTATTTGAACTAAGCAAAATTATCTGCCAATAGAACAAAAACATTTGGCTTGTCAAGACTTAAAAAAAATCAAGTAAAATTAGCTAACCTCAACGAACCCAAAAATACCTTAAAATAAGTATATTCTCACTAATAACAAGTGCACTACTATATAAGTACGTATTTTCTATGTGACGATCGGTCACTTCATTTCTGTTGGTTTTCCTGGTTTTTGTATTTACTTCCTGTCAGTCCTCTTATTTTGTTAAATTTCCTGTTTGTTCCGCGGAGCACTGTTTTCTCCTCACCTGCTGTTGATTGGCAGCTGGTCCACACCTGCTGCCGATCAGCATATGTCTATTTATGTTTTCACTTGAGCACTCCTCAGTGCTCCAAGATCGCACTTTATGTTGGAACGTTTATATGAAAGACTGCTTCATTTTTCTGTTATTTGAGTAATAAACTCATCATACCTTCTCTTCGCTCTCCTGTTTCCTGCATCTTGGGGTCACAAAAACGGCAGCCATGCGAGTTCTTAACATTTTATTGTTTCATTGAAAATAAAACAGCAAAGTCCATTTGGCTGTCATCTCTTTTAATATGAGACAATTGTGTCAAAGTCATGATTTTTTTTTCATGCTTCAAAAAATAATTTTTTATTTTAAAAAAGTAATTTTATACTCGTGAGTGTTGATGACACAGCTTTGCAACAGTTGATATTCTAGTTTCAAGCATGTTTTACTCAATTTAGGTCATAAAATCTCAGCAACAAGCTGTAATATCTTACTGAGATCATTTAGGACCAAAACCCTTAAAACAAGTAAAACACTCTAACATAAAATCTGCTTAGTGAGAAGAATTATCTTATCAGACAGAAAATAAGCAAATATCACCATTATTTGAGATATTTAATCTTACTTAGATTTCAGTTTTAGCAGTGCAGGTTGACGTTACATTGCCTTTAGATGGTGAGCAGCAGCACCCGGTGCTCGTTGAGATGAGCAATACATGCTTTCACACATTTGTCGCTGGTCTAAAAAAAAAATTTAATAAAAATATTGAGGTCGTTCTGATTCCACATTTAGCCAGAATGTTGCTAATCCCGGAATTCCACTGTATGTGTAACCTCACGGCTGTGTGATGTGCACTGTTGCGGCAAAGCCGTGCAGCAAAGTAGTGTAGACTTTCACTAGATCGTGCAAATCCGTGCGTAATCTTGTGATAAGGTAAATTGTAGAAAAGCGAAAAAGACCCACTGGTGGCGTCTGTGATGGCACTGACTTGACTTGACTCGTGGAAAAGCCTTGCAGAACGACAACTTAATTTGTTCTTTATTTGTACTAAGAAACAGCACAACAGCGTTGTACACACACGCACACCCAGACACACCTACACACACAAACATGCGCGCACATGCACGCTAACACACATTTCATTCAACTCTTGCTACACACTCTCCTGCTTCCCCGGCCCCTGTATCAGGTGGTATTTGACACAGGTCCCCATATAGTTGTCCAGGATATGCCTGTAATAGGTCCTCATTCATTTGTGTCAATGAGGTGAAATTACTTTTGAGTTACCTTCAGGCTGTGATGATGTGGCGACTTGTCCAGGGTGTACCTCGCATTCCGCCCGATTGGAGCTGAGATAGGCTCCAGTGCCCCCCGCGACCCCGAAGAGAATAAGCGGTAGTAGAAAATGGATGGATGGAAGTTGACTTCTGGTCTCCACCCCGCTCATTAGAAAGTTTCACAGTGTAAAATACGACCCGCCTTTAACACAGAGCATTTAATTTCATTTCATATTTATAAAGTCAGAAAATGCGTTCCTGGACACATTGTTATGATGCACACGCCATCTGCTTCTCCCTCCCCAGCAGTAGCACCTAGAGGCCCCGCTGTTCGCACAGCAAGACACGCCCCCGCACGTGCCGCGCAGACTGCAGCCATGCGCCTCCACAGCTGCCGACAATCACCTATCAACGCAGCTGGTCTTGACGAGAGGCAGCGGCATAAAGACTCACGCCACTGACTGCTCCATGCCGGAACAACCTTTTGATTCAGTAAGCTTCACGGCTCTGGCTCCTCACCTGTGTCCCTCTCTCTTGCTCGTTTTGTCTCCCTCGTGCCTAGTTCTTATCTGTCCTTGTCGTCTGCTATTCCCACAGTACCTCCGTGTCTCTGCAGTGAGCGGTGCGTCTCACCTGCTAAATTCTTTCCCCGGACTCTGACTGCCTCCCTGGACCCTCGACCCCCCGCGCTTGCACCTGGATCTCTGGACGTCTCTCTCTTGCCCCCACGGACCTCGCTAGGATTTTGGACCTCTCTCGCTTCACCCTTCTGGACCTGTTTGCTACTGCAGTCAACACACACTTACAACAACCCCAGGTAACTTATATTTGAGTAACTTCCACACATAGCCTTGCATCCACACACATAGTTGCATACACACCCCATGTACTCATCAAGCCAAAAATAAAACCTTTGAGCTAGACCTCCTGATGTCGTGCCGTCTCCTTCCCCCAGTATAAACGTAACAGTTTGTTCCGGCCATGATGGAACCAGACGGCACGCAGATATTTCAAGCCACCCCTCTGTCCCGAGCCCCCTCGACACCTGAGATGTCTGCCATGTCGACAGTACTCCAGCAACACCAGAATCGTTTTTCCGAATTGGAGGACCATCTGAATGTCTCCATCTCTCGCCTGCAGGCTAGAGTGAACACCCTCAGTCCAAACCAGGTGACATTCTCCACGCCTGACACGAGCACCCCAACGACACCTTCCCTAGGGGGTCAGCCTCAACTTCGGGAACCCAAGATTGCCAGTCCTAAATCTTTCGAGGGGGACTTTGAACTTTGCAGAGGTTTCCTGGTACAGTGTGAGTTAATATTTCAACACCAACAGTCTCGTTATGCTACAGATGGTGCTAAGATAGCATTCATGTTCTCACTGCTTTCCGGTCCGGCATTGAAGTGGGCCACAGCAGCTATTAATAAGACTTTGGGACTGAGCTCCGATTACGTTGCTTTTCGTACTGAGTTCCTCGCAGTCTTCAACCACCCAGTCGATGCTGGGGACGCCGCCACAAGGCTGCACACAATCCGGCAGGGCTCCCGCTCCGTAGCCGCTTACACTCCAGAGTTCCGCACTCTGGCAGCTGACAGCGAATGGGGAGACAAGGCACTACAGAGCGCTTACAGGAGAGGCCTTAGCGAGACCATAAAGGACGGCTTGCTGCGGGACCGACCTTCCTCCTGCCGGGAGCTCATCGAGTTGGCCCTGCTTTTCGACCAAAGACTGTTGGAACGTGCCGCAGAAAGAGACCAAAACCCCTCCAGCTTCACATTGACACCCCTACCTCGACCTGCCGACCGTTGTCTTGCAGGACAGACATTTCCCCCGACTATGTCCCCTGCTACTATCACGGAGCCGATGCAGATAGGCAGGTCTCGATTGTCGACTGAGGAACGGGAGAGAAGATTCCGGCAACGTCTCTGCCTCTACTGCGGCCTTGCGGACCACATCATCCGCCACTGTCCTTCGCGACCGAGGGACCTGGCTCCCCAACCAAGAGGTATGCTGGTGAGCCATACCGCCGTCCCCACCTTAAAGAGGGAGAGAATGGATCCTGGCATACTGTTTCCTGCGACCTTGGCCTGGAACTCGAGGACATTATCAGTTGGGGCCTATTTGGACTCCGGGGCAGACGACAGCTTTATCGACTTTGAATATGCACGAAGAACCGGGATCCCCATGGTTCCTCTCGATACCTTCCTCTCCGCTCAAGCTTTGGACGGACACCCTTTAGGTCCCATCAAACACCGCACTATACCCCTGTCATTGACCCTCTCAGGCAACCATACTGAGACCATCAGCCTCTGGGTACTGGATGCCCCATTAGCCCCCTTTATCCTCGGCCGCTCCTGGCTTTGTCAGCACGACCCCCATATATCCTGGTCATCTGGCAGAATACTGGCATGGAGCACTTCCTGCCACGCGCACTGCCTCAGGTCTGCAGTAGCTCCCCCTTGCAGACTCAAGCCCACTTCACCACCTCCCGATCTATCCCGTGTTCCTTTGGCGTACCATGACCTGGCGGCTGTCTTCAGCAAGGAACAAGCTCTTTCTCTTCCACCCCACAGACCCTATGACTGCGCGATTGACCTGATCCCCAACGCGGTCCTCCCGTCCAGCCGTCTGTATAATCTGTCCCTCCCTGAGAAGCAAGCCATGAGTGACTACATCTCTGAGTCTCTCACCTCCGGAATCATCACCCCATCCAAGTCACCGGTGGCAGCAGGGTTTTTTTTTGTTAACAAGAAGGACGGTTCTTTAAGACCCTGTATTGACTACCGACAACTCAATTGCATTACCGTTAAGAACAAATACCCATTACCCCTCCTGAGCTCATCCTTTGAGCCCCTTGCCCCTGCCACCATTTTCACAAAGTTGGATTTACGTAATGCCTACCACCTGGTGCGCATCAAGGAGGGTGATGAGTGGAAAACGGCATTCAATACTCATCTGGGCCATTTTGAGTACAGAGTCATGCCGTTCGGGCTCACAAACGCACCTGCTGTCTTCCAAGCCCTTGTGAACGACATTCTAAGAGACATGATCGATCGGTTTGTTGTTGTTTACTTGGATGACATTCTAATTTTTTCTAAGGATCTACAGGAGCATCACCGACACGTCCGCGTCGTTCTTCAGCGACTCCTGGAAAACCGCCTCTTCGTGAAAGCCGAGAAATGTGAGTTTCACGCAACATCTGTTGACTTTCTGGGCTTTATCATTGAAAGCGGTCATATCAAGGCTGACCCCAAGAAGGTGGAAGCAGTAGTGGAGTGGCCCAAGCCTTCTACTCGGACGGAGCTAAGGCGCTTCCTGGGATTTGCGGGATTTTACCGACGGTTCATTAAGGATTTCAGTAAGGTGGCCGCACCACTCCATGCTCTCACATCTACCAACATTCCCTTTCAGTGGACCCCAGAGGCCGGGAGGGCCTTTTGGAGCCTCAAGAGGAGTTTTGTCTCTGCCCCTATCCTTGTTCATCCTGACCCAGACTGCCCATTTATTGTTGAGGTGGACGCCTCCGATTCAGGGATTGGGGCGGTGTTGTCTCAGCGCTCCAGGTTAGATACCTGTATCCATCCCTGTGCTTATTTTTCCAGACGCCTTTCGCCTGCAGAACGTAACTATGATGCTGGTAACAGGGAGTTGCTGGCAGTCCACGGCGCTTTGACAGAGTGGAGACACTGGCTTGAAGGGGCCAAACACCAATTTCAGGTCCTCACAGATCACCGCAACCTCCTGCATGTCCGGTCAGCTAGAAGGCTGAATGACCGTCAGGCCCGCTGGTCCCAATTCTTTTGCCGGTTTGACTACGTCCTCTCGTACAGGCCGGGCTCCCGCAATACTAAGGCTGATGCCTTGTCCCGGAAATTCTCGGAGGAGCCCGCCTGCACCGTCTCTCAAGAAACCATCATTCCTCCGGCCCGAATTATCGGCATGGTCACCTGGGAAGTGGAGAACCAGGTTCAGCGTGCCCTGCGCTCCAATCCCGGACCTAGGGGCGGACCCCCCAACAAGCTTTTTGTTCCCCGAGAACTACGCGCCAAGGTTCTGGACTGGGGGCATTCCAGCATCATCGCCTGCCATCCGGGATTCCAACGCACACTCTCCTTCATTCGACGGCGGTTCTGGTGGCCGTCGATGGCTTTGGATATACGTGAGTTCATCGCAGCATGCAGTACCTGTTCTCGTAACAAGTCTTCCCACAGACCGCCGGCGGGCCTGCTGTGCCCCCTAACTGTCCCCGGTCGTCCCTGGTCACACATCGCGCTGGATTTCATCACTGGATTTCCCTCATCCCGAGGTAACACCACCATCCTTACCATCGTTGATCGCTTCTCCAAAGCCGCACATTTTGTCCCTCTGCCTAAACTTCCCTCTTCTTCCGAGACGGCCGACCTCCTTACCACTCACGTGGTTAAGCAGCATGGCATTCCCATGGACATTGTGTCTGACCGTGGCCCCCAGTTCACTTCCCGGTTGTGGCAGTCATTTTGTAAGGGGATTGGGGCTACGGTCAGTCTTACATCAGGATACCACCCACAGAGTAACGGCCAAGCAGAGAGGACAAACCAATGTGTTGAGACCATGCTACGCTGTGTTACAGCCCGCCAACCTGCCTCTTGGAGCAAGTTCTTGCCCTGGGTCGAGTTCGCCTACAATTCTATGAAGAGCTCGGCCACAGGTTTGTCACCATTCGAGTGCTCCCTCGGTTACCAACCCCCTATATTCCCCCAACAAGAGGCCGAAGTGGCCCTCCCTTCTTCTCGTAGGCACATCAAGAAATGCCGTCAGATTTGGAAAACCGCCCGTGCTGCCCTGTTGAGGGCCTCCGAAAGAATGTGCCGCAGTGCCAACCGGCGGCGCATTCCGGCTCCATCCTACACTCCTGGACAACAAGTCCTGTTACGGGCCAAAGACCTCCACCTACAGGTACCTTCCCGTAAACTTGCACCGCGGTTTGTAGGACCATATACGGTGGAGGCCATCATCAACCCAGCATCTGTTCGTCTGTCTCTTCCCCCCTCAGTGAAGCGACATCCGGTGGTCCATGTATCCCAAATTAAGCCTGTTTGTAGTTCTCCACTTTCTTCCCCTGACCCTATTCCGCCCCCTCCTAGAATTCTGGATAACGGTGACCCAGTTTGGACCGTCAAGGAGATCCTTGGGGTCCGTCGGCAAGGTAGGGGTCTGGTATTTTTGGTAGATTGGGAGGGTTATGGTCCAGAGGATAGATCCTGGGTGCCGGCCTCCTACCTTGCTGATCCCTCCCTTCTGAAGAACTTCTATCAAGCCAACCCTGGAGCTCTCCGGCGCTCGTCGGGAGCCTCGCATAAGAGGGGGGGCACTGTTATGATGCACACGCCATCTGCTTCTCCCTCCCCAGCAGTAGCACCTAGAGGCCCCGCTGTTCGCACAGCAAGACACGCCCCCGCACGTGCCGCGCAGACTGCAGCCATGCGCCTCCACAGCTGCCGACAATCACCTATCAACGCAGCTGGTCTTGACGAGAGGCAGCGGCATAAAGACTCACGCCACTGACTGCTCCATGCCGGAACAACCTTTTGATTCAGTAAGCTTCACGGCTCTGGCTCCTCACCTGTGTCCCTCTCTCTTGCTCGTTTTGTCTCCCTCGTGCCTAGTTCTTATCTGTCCTTGTCGTCTGCTATTCCCACAGTACCTCCGTGTCTCTGCAGTGAGCGGTGCGTCTCACCTGCTAAATTCTTTCCCCGGACTCTGACTGCCTCCCTGGACCCTCGACCCCCCGCGCTTGCACCTGGATCTCTGGACGTCTCTCTCTTGCCCCCACGGACCTCGCTAGGATTTTGGACCTCTCTCGCTTCACCCTTCTGGACCTGTTTGCTACTGCAGTCAACACACACTTACAACAACCCCAGGTAACTTATATTTGAGTAACTTCCACACATAGCCTTGCATCCACACACATAGTTGCATACACACCCCATGTACTCATCAAGCCAAAAATAAAACCTTTGAGCTAGACCTCCTGATGTCGTGCCGTCTCCTTCCCCCAGTATAAACGTAACACACATGAGGACTTTCAAAATAACGATGATCCTCTAACTACTTGGTATCGGATCGATACTCAAATTTGTGGTATCACCAAAAACTAATGTAAAGCATCCAAACAACAGAAGAATTGGTTGATACATTTTAACAGAAGTGTAGATAGAACATGTTGAAATGGTAAATAACCAGATATTAACATTAAATGAATACATAGGATTATTAATCAATTTTATACCGCTTGTCCTTCACAATTTTGACAAAATAAATGAATAAGAAATTACAAAATATGTTACTGCATATGTCAGCAGACAAGTTAGGAGTCTTTGTTTGCTTACTTACTATTAAAAAACAACTTGTATGGTATGTTCACTATTTTATTTAAGGACAAAATTGTTCTTGGATTGCGATAAGAAAAATGCCTTTTTTTGTGATCCCCTTTATTTAGAATATGCATATCTAAATTAATATTGGTACCGGTACCAAAATATTGGTATCAGGACAACATAGAGACAAGGTTCGCACACAAAGGCTTACTTGGCTCGACCTAATAGTTGGTAAACGGAAAAGTTCACAAACATAGGGCTCCGTAAATCAAGGTTCCACTGTAGTTACTACAGGGATGCGTTATGGCACCGGAATGGCGCCGCCGTGTGGAGTTCAGAGGTGGTGGAAATCGACACATTGACATTTATTGACATTCCACAGCTGTTCCGCATCCAGCAGAAATCCTGGGTTAGTCGGCAACGTTAATGACTCCTCTGCCTTCTTATCCTCTCGCAAACCAAGCGTGTTATAATGTGTACAGGAGGCAGGGCTCACCAGGTAGCCCTGAATGTATTTGTGGCAGGTCACATTGCTTGTCACTGACGACGTTGCCACTGTGGAAGCCAGACCACTGCTAATGGTTTCCAATGGTTGGAAAACTGTTTTATTTTGACCTCTAACTATAAGGTAAGGCCGGCGAGTAATAACACAGGTTTTTAGGCAGATCTTACGAGGTTCACTGTGACATTCGCTATGCTACCTCGCAGCCGGGACGCTCGTAACTCAAATGTGTCTCAAAATAGTTGTGACAGGGTGACTCACATACACGCACACACATTAACATTGCGCGTTCACTTAATTCTGCATATCATGGAGGGTGCACACTGTCCGTACCATTCATAATCTACATTTCTGGTGAAACATTAAAGTTTTCATAATTTACCCGGTGACTTGCACGGTCGCCAAAATCAAACTGAGCTGATGGCTTTAAGTGAAGTACTGGATTTTTCATTTCCTTTTTGTAAATATACATTGTAGGTCTGGGCGATATGGCCTTTTATCTCGATATTTTTAAGCCATATCACGATACATGATATATATCTCGATATTTTGCCTTGGCCTTGAATGATCACTTGATGCATTTAATCACAGCACTATGATGATTCTACAAACCCCTACAAAAGTAAACATTGATTGACTGATTGATTGATTGAACCCCGTTTCCATATGAGTTGGGAAATTGTGTTAGATGTAAATATAAACGGAATACTATGATTTGCAAATCATTCTCAACCCATATTCAGTTGAATATGCTACAAAGACAACTTATTTGACGTTCAAACTGATAAACTTTTTTTTTTTTGCAAATAATCATTAACTTTACAATTTGATGCCAGCAACACGTGACAAAGAAGTTGGGAAAGGTGGCAGTAAATACTGATAATGTCGAGAAATGCTCATCAAACACATATTTGGAACATCCCACAGGTGTGCAGGCTAATATGGAACAGGTGGATGCCATGATTGGGTATAAAAGCAGCTTCCATGAAATGCTGAGAAATTCACAAACAAGGATGGGGCGAGGGTCACCAATTTGTAAGCAAATTGTCAAACAGTTTAAGAACAACATTTCTAAACGAGCTATTGCTCGGAATGTAGGGATTTTACCTTCTACGGTCCGTAAAATCATCAAAAGGTTCAGAGAATCTGGAGAAATCACTGCACGTACACGATGATATTACGGACCTTTGACCTCTCCAGCGGTACTGCATCAAAAACCGACATCGGTGTGTAAAGGATATCACCACATGGGCTCAGGAACACTTCATAAAACCACTGTCAGTAACTACAGTTGGTCGCTTCATCTGTAAGTGCAAGTTAAAACTCTAAGCCAAACCCATTTATCAACAACACCAAGGAAACGCTGCTTGCTTTGCTGGGCCCGAGCTCATCTAAGATGGACTGATGCAAAGTGGAAAAGTGTTCTTTGGTCTGACGAGTCCACATTTCAAATTATATTTGGAAACTGTGAACGTGGTGTCCTCCGGAACAAAGAGGAAAATAACCATCCGGATTGTTCAAGGTGCAAATTTCAAAAGCCAGCATCTGTGATGGTATGAGGGTGTATTAATGCCCAAGGCATGGATAACTTATTCATCTGTGAAGGCACCATTAATGCTGAATGGTCCATACAGGTTTTGGAGCAACATATGTTGTCATCCAAGCAACGTTATCATGGACGCCCTTGCTTATTTCAGCAAGACAATGCCAAGTCACTTGTTCCAACAGAGTGGCTTCATTGTAAAAGAGTGCGGGTCCTCGACTGGCTTGCCTGTAGTCCAGACTTGTCCCCCATTGAAAATGTGTGGCGCATTATGAAGCCTAAAATACCACAATGGAGACCCCGGACTGTTGAACGATCAAAGCTCTACATAAAACAAGAATGAGAAAGAATTCCACTTTCAAAGCTTCAACAATTAGTTTCTTCAGTTCCCAAAGGTTTATTGAGTGTTGTTAAAAGAAAAGGTGATGTAACACAGTGGTGAACATGCCCTTTTCCAACTACTTTGGCACCTGTTGCAGCCATGAAATTCTAAGTTAATTATTATTTGCAAAATAAAAAATAAAGTTTATGATTTTGAACATCAAATATCTTGTCTTTGTAGTGCATTCAATTGAATATGGGTTGAAAATGATTTGCAAATCATTGTATTCCTGAGTGTGAATGTTGTCTGTCTATCTGTGTTGGCCCTGCGATGAGGTGGCGACTTGTCCAGGGTGTACCCCGCCTTTCGCCCGATTGTAGCTGAGATAGGCACCAGCGCCCCCCGCAACCCCGAAAGGGAATAAGCGGTAGAAAATGGATGGATGGATGTATTCCTTTTTTATTTACATCTGACACAATTTCCCAACTCATATGGAAACAGGGTTTGTATGTGTCTACATTAAAACATTCATGTTCATACTGCATTAATATATGCTAATTTTAAACGTTCATTAAGAGAGGGAAACCACAATTAAGTCAATTGACCAAAACTGTATTTATTAAACAGGCACAAACTTTCATGTCATTTCAAAACAGAAAGTGCAAGAGTGTCAGAGACATTTTAAAACAAGCTATTAGTGCATTTTTGTGCATGATGTCACAAACATGACGTATCAAAACAACACTAAATT
The DNA here is from genome assembly GCF_033978795.1 of Nerophis ophidion. Taxonomy (NCBI): domain Eukaryota; kingdom Metazoa; phylum Chordata; class Actinopteri; order Syngnathiformes; family Syngnathidae; genus Nerophis; species Nerophis ophidion. Next base: position 44,043,416 of record NC_084615.1, on the reverse strand, counting down.
AAAGTGAAATTTTTGTACAGAACACAACTACAATAGTTTAAAACAAATAAAGTGCACTTTTGTGCATGATGTCACAAAAGATATTTCAATAACTGTCAAATAAAAATGAGCTGCATAATAGGAAATTAAGTAGCGTATGTCCTTTGCTATGTGGTAGGATACTATACACGTTATTAAATCCTTTTGTTGACTATTTTTTTCATGTGATTTGGAAATGGTTGCTTCGGCATTTTGTGGGTATGGCACCGAACGGTGTTGTTGACATGCAGTATCACACACTCTTCATTCTCTAGCGTAGGACTTTTCAAATGATGCCACAAATAAGCAGTGGGTGCTACTTTATGTAACAACGCTTCTGCCGCATACTTGTTCGACATATTTTGAAGGCAAACCACCGCCATATGATGGACCCTGTGCTGTTTTTCTTAGGAATGAATTCTTCCTTCATTTGTTACCAGATTCGCACCTTATTTCTCTCGTATTACCACTCACAGTACTCCGCTAGCATCACAGTTAATGTTACCCATGCTGCTACCTCTTATGCGAGGGAGTATCACGCGGCAGCATGTGATGTATGGAAGAAGGTGCGCTTGTCTGTGAGGAGAGACAGGAAAAATTGAGAAGAGCCTGTAGTGTAATGCCTGCAGCTAAAAGCAACTGCGTGAGAACGTATACTCAAATATCACGATCTAGTCATTTTTTATATCGTAGAGAGACAAACCCGCGATATATCGAGTACATCGATATATCGCCCAGCCCTAATACATTGTTTGACACTTTCACAATTTTTGCCATTTTTGTATTTTTCCGTAATTTTTCAATCTTTGAGCACATAAACGTCTTTGAGTTATTTTCTTTGACTCACCATTTATTTCCCCAAATTTTGGAATTGAATAAGAACCTAAGTGAAAATAAATTGAAGCAATCGTAAATTGAGGTTCCACTGTACATATGTACTGCTAACTGTACACTGACCACTCTAAAGTATATCAAGATATACTGTCATACAAATACTTGCCAAATGTAAAAGCTGTGCTCATTTTTGTGTGATACTGTTAATAGTTTTAATAGCAGGACTAAAAGTAGTGCCTACAAAAAAGCTGACTTTCTTGTAAAGCCATCCCCAAGTGCTGATTCATATTGGATCTTGTCCAGATCCATGACCCATCATGACCCTTGCTGCGCTCAACAAAATGTCCCATCAGATTTCATCGCTATGACTTTGGAATGTTTGCAGAATTCTGCCACCGACTGTTTCTGCAATATTACTGTGCAGTACCTTCAGTCCGAATGTTGTTCAGCTGCGCTCAGTTCAGTGATTGAAGGGACTTTATTGTCATCACAACAATACAAATGAAATTTTGTTTTTTAATGAACTCTGCATCCATCCTACAGATCTGTTTGGGTTAGTTGTATACTGTCGAGAACGATACTGCTCATCCGTGGGTGAGATCGGCCGATACCAATACCAATGACATGTATTAGGATACTTTCCAACCCTTCCGATTTACCCGAGAGACTCCCGAATTTGAGTGCCCCTCCCGAAAATCTCCCGGGGCAAACATTCTCCCGAATTTCTCCCGATTTCCACCTGGACAACAATATTTAAGGCACGCCTTTAGCGTCCTCTACAACCAGTCGTCACGGCCGCTTTCCCTCTGTACAAACAGCGTGCCGGATCAGTCACATAATTTATGCGACACACATAAGAAAATGCAAGTGATACTTGATCAACAGCTGTAAAGGTCACACTGAGGGTGGTTGTATAAACAACTTTAACACTATAGCAAATATGCGCCACACTGTGAACCCACACCAAACAACAATGACATTGCATTTCGGGAGAACATCCGCACCGTAACACAACACAAACCCAACAGAACAAAAACCCAGAATCGGTTGCAGCACTAACTCTTCTGGGACGCTACAATATACACCCCCTCTACCACCAACCCCCAACACTGCCCCTCGACCTCAACCGCGCCCAGACCCCCATCCCCCAAGTGTATGTGTATTAATTGTTAATGTTTCTATTTATTTACGGTAAGTGCTATTCACAGTGTAATAGAATAGTATGAACACATAATTCAAACTAGTTCCTCATTCTCTTTAATTACATACAGTCGTTGGAGAAAAACAAAGTCAATAGTACACAAACACTAAACAAAATTAAAAACAATATCTACAACTCATTAATATTCTTTGGATTTCCCCCTCAAAGTACTCCTGTGTCCAAGGAGGTTTTCCCTAAATTTGTGAACATAAACAATAACAACGAAAAAAGATTTCAAGAAAATAGAAATATCGACCTATCACTATCATCAATCATATACTAATAATACCTTTGGTAGCAACACCACCAGTTTTTGGATTTATCGGATTCTTTTCTTGTGTTGTGTACAGTTGCTGTTATATTATTATCTCTCTAACTCTTATTACTCTACTCATTAATATACTGTTAATATCTGATTTCTTTCTGCTATGATGTGCTTCCATCCACACTTTGTAAACTTTACTAAGCATGTGTAACATGATAGCCTTGTCTTCCAGTGATAATGTGACTTGATAATGATTTTTAAGATGCTAAAAAGTGCAGGTTGATTTCCGTAATGGAGATGATTATTGTTAGCTTATAGGAGTGGCTCCCCACTGTGTATGGAGACACTTAATTAGCAGATAACTGATAAAATAAATACAGTGTTAATCAGAACGGATCACTGTCTCTTAGATCAGCATCAAAAGGCATTAATCTGCAATGGCGATCACGTCGTTTTTTACAAAAATCGTCTGATACTGCTCAATGGCCGATCCATCGGAGTATCGGCTGCTATAATTGTATAGCATTGGAAGCCATACTATTTGTTCTTTTGTATTGAATATAATGGAATCCCTTTATTCTCGTCATAGTTACTAAGGAAATTAAGTGCCATCCATCAGTGCAATAAAAAAATAACTAAAATATAAATAGTCATAAAAACACAAAGTTAGTAGGAAAAGGTACCAAATTCTCCAGAGTAGAAGACATCTTTGATCGGTGGCCGATCAATCAGCACGTTCCTTGTTTAGGTCTGGTTTGTGATTTTCCTAATGAGCACATTTACATGACACTGCTTGTGTTTTAGTTTCTCTGGAGTCAAATCAATCTTCCATCAATGCAGCTTGTTTTTTTGGGCTGATGCATAACGGAGAAAAGTATTAGTCCTTGTTGCTTCTTTCTGAGTTCTCCTGGACTGCTTTTCTTTGTCGGCCGGAGACATTCTGACTGGAAGGAACGCGACCTGCACAGGTGAACCATTGTGCTCCCCGAGACCTTCAAGATAAGCATCTCTCTGTGCCGACACAGGCGGCTCCGTCCATCACTCTGCTCTCTATTTCACGTGTTCATTCATTCCGTTCTCCATTCATCCACTTTCTGAAGAAGCCACATCAGCCAGCGAGCATCACCTTCGATTCCATGGCGGGCGTTAATGAGATGGTTTGCTTGGCACCACAGGGGATTCATCAGCTACTCATATCCAGTTAATCAACCTTTCTTTTTTTTTTTTTAATACTCATTGGCCCGTTTCAGCTCATCGAGTCTGATGTCGACGTGTGACGCCGATCGATTGTGTTTGGCTGACGGGAAATGGCCCTGCAGCTTCTATTATAAAAATCAATAATCCATAAACGCGTTGATTATAACGAGCTCTAAAAGCCGTTAGCAAAGCAGTGCAAAGGAAAGGAGATAGCTCCCCAGTTGCTTGTGGGACTGCTGGGTTGCAGGTTCAATACCCACTGTGGAAGAAGACAAAAAGTACAGTTTTTTGTAAGATTTGTTTTTTGACAAAAGTTTTCAGCAAAAGCCAAAAATATACAGGGTTTTTTTTTTAAGGTAAAGTGATGGTGTGTATATTCCACTGACAAACACAGCATGCATGCCCACAACTGTCTACTGTATAGCAGGGCCATACAACTAATTTGTTCTGGGGGCCACATTCCCAGAGAGCTAAGGACAGGGGCAGCCAAATTTCTCCCTTCACTGTTATTCTTATTTTAAGAAACCGACCTCATCTGTTTGTTTTGTTCTCTTTCTTTTCAAAACATCTCAAACACTAAGGAATTAAAAGGCATTTTAGTGTTTATTAAACTCCCTTGAGGACATTTACATTACGGGTATGCTAGCATGTCTTTCAAAGCATTTTGACCACAAGCCAACAGGAGGTGCAGAAAAATGTAATTACCAGTCATTGGTAAAATTAGTACACCCCATGGTTATTGATATTATCCTTTACAGTACGTCCTCTGCACTGGATAAGGATGGTATCTTTCACATTCCTGCTACCTGGAAATTGATACCGGTACTCAACAGAATTAATCTTTGGTACTTTTGTGTGTGTTCATGTGTTAAAGAGAATAAGGATCACTGTGTTGTCCAATTGTTATAATGTGTTTTTTTGTTATATTATGACTTCACGTTCAACAAAGGTATCGAAATATGGACTGTTTGATTTTACCCAAATCGGCAATCAGTAGTATCGACTAGGGGTGTAACGGTACTTGTATTTGTATTGAACCATTTCCGTACGGGAGTTTGGGTCCGGTTTGGAGGTATACCAAACGAGTTTCCCCACGGACATATTAAGTAGCGTACCGCACGTTGTGTAAACAATGCACACCGAGGCACAACACACGGCATGCTAGCAATGACCAGGCTACGATAGACTGACCATAGCTCCTCTTTTCACCGAACATGTCCTCTTTTGCGGGGCTATCCGGGTGGAGTTTCTTAAATGCCTCTAATGTCCGGCATTTTAAGTTTGGGTTGCGTGTATTTTCAATGTACATTCGGGTTAAGAAGGGATTGAAAACAAAACAAATTGTGCATGCAGCAGCATTCGTGAAGAAGAGGCAGAGACAGAGAGACTGAAACTGTTATGATAAACGTGCATGTGTCGCCAGGCTCTGCTTTTTACCCATAGATTTATCACATTTTATTTTTTTATTATCTATAGTAGGGGTGTCAAAAGTGTGCCCCGTTAATAACTTGCGGCCCACTGCTAATGTTTTAAAGGCCCACGGCACATTCTAAAAATACTATTAAAATAAACAAAAACATAAACAAAAGTGAAATAAAAAAGCTTAAAGGCTAAATGTAATTTAGAAAAAGTTGAAATGTTGACTAATAAAACAAAGCTGTTTTTTTTCTTTCAAACTGTCATTGGTCGAAACATAATATTGAATCAAAATCAATGTTATTATGAATTATTGACCTATCCAAGGTTCCGATTACTTCACATCAAATATTCCACTAAGAAAAATATTTTTGGTGGAAGATTTTACAAATTTGGTAAATAAACAACCCAAAAATTTATATTTTGTTGTTTTCTTACTGTACTGAAAATGAACCGAACCGTGACCTCTATACCGAGGTATGTACCAAACCGAAATTTTTTTCTATCGTTCCCCCCCGAGTACCGACACAATTTGCTCAATACCTACAAAGGTACCCAAGTTAAGCACCCATCCACAGCACAAGACATTTGTGCTGAGTATATTATTTTTTGTCCAAAATGTGTAAATGGGACAAATAAATAAACCAAATACAAATGTCCAATGCAGAGGACAAAGTTTCTCAGGATATAATCAATTATCAAGCATTTTTGTGCTGATTTGTCACATTTAAGACACAACTCAGTGGCCTAGTGGTTAGAGTGTCCGCCCTGAGATTCGTAGGTTGTGAGTTCAAACCCCCGCCGAGTCATTCCAAAAAGTATATAAGAATGGCACCCATTACCTCCCTGCTTGACACTCAGCATCAAGGGTTGGGAATTGGGGGTTAAATCACCAAAAATGATTCCCAGGCGTGGCCACCGCTGCTGCTCATTGCTCCCCTCACCTCCCAGGGGGTGATCAAAGGTGATTGGTCAAATGCAGGGAATAATTTCGCCACACCACAAGTGTGTTTGACAATCATCGGCGCTTTAACTTTAACAACTTATGTTGCCAGGGCACTCTTAAAGGCCTACTGAAATGCGATTTTCTTATTTAAACGGGGATAGCAGGTCCATTCTATGTGTCATACTTGATCATTTTGCGATATTGCCATATTTTTACTGAAAGGATTTAGTAGAGAACATCCACGATAAAGTTCGCATTTTTTGGTTCTGATAAAAAAGCCTTGCCTGTACCGGAAGTAGCAGACGATATGCGCGTGACGTCACATTGAACATTGTTTTTTCTAATCATGGCCACCAGCAGCGAGAGCGATTCGGACCGAGAAAGTGAAGATTTCCCCATTAATTTGAGCGAGAATGAAATATTTGTGGATGAGGAAAGTGAGAGTGAAGGACTAGGAAAAAAAAAAAAGAGGTCAGTGGGAGCATTTCAGATAGGGAAGATGCTGTGAGAGGCGGCGTGGCAGCCATGGGGGAGGCAGGACCACTCGGCCAGGCCCAACCGCAACAAGGGATAGAGCCATACCGCTTTGAACCAGACGCTGACGGTCAGGAGGACGCATATTGATGCTGGAGTAGCACACGACATAAATCACCTTCAGAATACAGAATGGTAAAATGTTTTTAATAATACACATAATTCCCTGTACTTTTGTGTGTGTGTGGTCCAATCCAACCGTGTTCGTTTGACATCTCTGTTCCATAGTAAAGCTTGACTGTCATCTTTCGGGAATGTAAACAATGAAACACCGGCTGTGTATGTGTTGCTTAAGGCGGCCGCAATACACCGCTTCCCACCTACAGCATTCTTCTTTGATGTCTCCATTGTTCATTGAACAAATTGCAAATGATTAACCAACACATATGTCCATAATACTGTATTCCACATACGTCCATAATACTGTGGAATTATGCAATGAAAAGAGATGACTTGCAGCTGTGAACGGTGCTGGAAAAAAATGTCCTCTACAATGCGTGACGTCACGAGCACGCGTCATCATACCGCGACGTTTTAGCATGATACTTCCGCGCGAAATTTAAAATTGCAATTTAGTAAACTAAACCGGCCGTATTGGCACGTGTTGCAATGTTAAGATATCATCATTGATATATAAACTATCAGACTGCGTGGTCGGTAGTAGTGGGTTTCAGTAGGCCTTTAGGCTTAAAGGCCTACTGAAATTAGATTTTGTTATTTAAACGGAGATAGCAGGTCCATTCTATGTGTCATACTTGATCATTTCGCGATACTGCCATATTTTTGCTGAAAGGATTTAGTAGAGAACATCGACGATAAAGTTCGCAACTTTTGGTCGCTAATAAAAAAGCCTTGCCTGTACTGGAAGTAGCAAACGATGTGCGCCTGATGTCACCGGTGTGAGGACTCCTTACATCCTCACATTGTCTATAATGTGAGGCACCAGCAGTAAGAGCAAATCAGACCGAGAAAGCAACGATTTCCCCATTTGAGCGAGGATGAAAGATTTGTGGATGAGGAAAGTTAGAGTGAAGCACTAATTAAAATTTCTTTTAAAAATACAAAATTAAAAGGCGACAGCTCCAGGCGGCAGCAGTGGGAGAGTTTCAGATGTAGTTAGACACATTTACTAGGAAAATTCTGGAAAATCCCTTATCTGCTTTTTGTGTTAATAGGTTAATAGTATTTTAGTGTCACACCTGAAAGTCAGATGGCTGCGGTGAACGCCAGTGTCTCTGAGAGAAGCCAAGGAGCCAAGATCACAGCTGCCTTTTTAAGCTGCAGGATGAGGTCGCATAATCCACTAAAGTCTCCGGTAAGAGCCGACTTAATATCATAATTTTCCCCATCCAAAAACTTGCTGATGACGTAGAGAAACATGTTCGCTGACTGCTCTGTGTTGAAGCTGCACAACAGTCAAAGAAACACTGGCTGTGTTTTGGTGTTTAAGGCAGCTGCAATCCACCGCTTTCCACCAACAGCATTCTTATTTGACGTCTCCATTAAAAATTGAACAAATTGCAAAAGATTCAGCAACACAGATGTCCAAAATACTGTGTAATTATGTGATGAAAAGAGACAACTTTTAGCCACAAGTGGTGCTGGGCTAATATGTCCCCTCCAACCAATAACGTCACAAACACGCGTCATCATTCCGCGACGTTTTCAACAGGAAACTCTGTGGAAAATTTAAAACTGTAATTTAGTAAACTAAACCGTCCGTATTGGCATGTGTTACAATGTTAATATTTCATCATTGATATATAAACCATCAGACTGCGTGGTCGATAGTAGTGGGTTTCAGTAGGCCTTTAAGGTCTAATGGCCAACAGGAGGCGCCCCATCTATCTGACTGACAGGCCAAACATGCTGCATCAAGCCATGTGATATGGCAAGCACGCTGATCCACATTGAGTACATTTCTCTACCCGCTGACAAGCCTGTGCTGCATTGGGTGGCACTGCAGCTCTTCTCATTCCACTCTGCTCACCACGTCATGCCTTCATGCTCCATGCAAGCTGTGAGACTGTGTCAGGGTCGCAGAGAGGCCGCCAGCACAAGAGTGGATTCGAGCAACCGTTTTTGGATAAGGCGATTGTAAACAGCTTTTTCTTTTTTTTAGAGCAAGTCAATGTTTTTTGTGCAATCAGGCGAGAATCCGATAAACAAGCAATGTTGATAATGTGATGTTATGTTTCATGTTTACAGTCTTAAGCTGTGTGTAATCAGTGCTGCTCCAGCAACAATAATGAGCTCCTTATCGTTCGAGAAACACATGATATGAATGCAGCAGAACCTCTAACTCTGAACATCGCAATAAAAAACAATGTATGATTCTAAATTACAAAAGAACTAACAAAATAAAAGATAAACTGCACAACTGTTTTAAATTTTCTTGAGCTTTTTTGCCTTAAAGGTGTACTGCACTTTTTTCGGAATTTTGTCTATCGTTCACAAACATAATGAAAGATATCATGATGGATTTTAATGATTTATTTTTTGTGCATTCTAAATATTAAATACATTTGATCAAAAGTCAGCTTACAATGGAGCCTAAGGGAGCTGATCTATTCCGCCTATAAAGTCCTTTAAAAAAATCCAGACGCCTCCATTATTGTTTACCGTATTTCCTTGAATTGCCGCCGGGGCGCTAATTAATTTAAAACCTCTTCTCACTCCTGCGCTTACCAAAGGCATGCAGTAAAAGTAAGCATGCGCTAATTATTTTAAAACCTCTTCTCACTCCGGCACTTACCAAAGGTATGCAGTAAAAATTTGAGTGTGATGTAAGCTTGGACCTTAAATCCTACTGAATAGCTCTTAATCTTCTTCCTTTTATGCTATTTCAAATTACCGGTATTGAAATCAGCCTCCTCCATTATGAAAATGATGACAGGGGAAGTGTCACTCGTGACGTCACGAGTTTGACCAGGCGGTAATACTAAGCATGCGCTAATTATTTTGGGAAGAGAGTTTGACCCGGCAGTAATTCAAGGCAGGCGCATACTATATGCCCTGCGGAAATTCAAGGAAATACGGTATATATAATGTAAGTATACATGTATATTTATAATTTAATATTTTCGTATTTTGATCATATCAAGTATATGCGGCGTATTCCTTTTAAAAATTAAATCACAAAGTTTTGTGTTTTTTTTTCTTCATCACTGCTTATTACTTACCTGAGACTTCATGAGTGCCAACAAACATAATAAAACATCACGTACTGTGCAAGGTCTGCTTTAATTACAATGCCGACTGTGAGGATGTTCATATATTTTGTTTAGATGAAGAATGAACCAAGCGTCTTTCTGGGTCGTTCTCGCCATTTTCGTGTTCTGTTGGCTTTTAAAGTGTACTAACTTGTCGCAATACTTCCTCAGAATTCTTCTGTGCAGGTGAGAGTCGTAATTCATAATGTAAAATAAACTTCCAGGAAGCAAGGAAGTGAGGAAACACCTTCCCAGTTGATCATGTCGAAATTGTTTACAGGCTCGTGATCGCGTCACCACTATAAATAGTTTGTCTTCGTTAGCGCTTATAATAACAATATCACTAATACTTGGGTAATATTCAAATCGACAAATTTAAATAGAGTATTGTTGGCAATGTTTGAATAGTTATTTATTGAATTTTATGAGCGAAATAGAGGACCTCCTATTGGCTCCGCTGTGCATTGACTTTTATTTACTTTTATTTACAGGTTCAAATCTGTCCATCCTCATGTCCTTATCTTCATAATGATTGTGAATGATAGGCAAAAATTCCCCCAAAAGTGCAGTTCCCCTTTAAGAATAGAAGGTGATTGAGAAGAGAAGATTGGAAAGGGTGTTATAGCTTCAGACCAAAGCAACAAAGGTTTGTGTTAGCCCCGCCCACTGACTTTGATGGGTAATTTTGACAGATACAATTAATTCATGAAGCGCTGACTCACAGGTTCATGAAATAATTAAATAAAACATTAAATCATGAAGTATTTAATTAAATCAAGAACTAATTACAGCCATAATTGATTAAATAAATAAATAATTATTTAATTACATTTAGTTGTCATTTTACTAAATTAATGACACATTTATTAACACATTTACAGTATGTATTTAATTTTAGTTATAATTAATTAATGACGAGTAATTATTTATTATGACAATTTATTAATGATCCTTTTGTCTCATTTGACCGCTATGTACAAACTTTAGTTGCCGGGTGCGTGATATTCAATAGCAAACAACTTCTGGGGTCTCTAATAAGCGCTGGGCCAAAAACGTTGGCGTTAACAAATATGGTTTTAGACAACCTACTGATTGATCTGATTGATTGTCGCTTTTAAACATTGCTCGTCATCTGTTGGTGTGAAACCATCCGTCTTACCCTTGTTTACTATCAACTTATCAGTGGCATTAATGCTGACAGAGCAGTTTGCTCTTTACCGCTGTTACAACATTGGTTGTGGTGCTGCTGTGTTGAGAGCTTACATGTTCCTTTCCACTCTATTTTGCACTCCAAACCATTATTACAGTAGACAGAACAACATGTTATATATCTATTAAGAAGCCAGGAAGTGGGGCTGGGCGATATGGCTTTTTTTTAATATCGCGATATTGTAAGGCCATATCGCGATATAAGATATATATCTCGGTATTTTGCCTTAGCCTTGAATGAACACTTGATGCATATAATCACAGCAGTATGATGATTCTTTGTGTCTACATTAAAACATTCTTCTTTATACTGCATTAATATATGACACTTTTAAACTTTCATGCACAGAAGGAAATCACAACTAAGTCAATTTACCAAAACTGTATTTACTAAAGTTATTAGCAGGTGACTTTTCAAACGATGCTACATATTAGCAGTAATGCTAGTTTTGCTAGCAACGCTTGTGCCCCACACTTGACAAATTACGGTTGTTTGTTCGACATATTCCCGCTTGAAGCCAAACCACCGCCAGACGATGGACCCTCGGCTGTTTTTCTTGGGAATTAATTATTCCTTCATTTGTTACCAGATTCGCACCTTCTCTCTCTTGTACGGTTTCGCTAGCATCACAACTAAGGTTAGCACCGATGCTAACGTCACGTACGTATACGGCAAGGGCGTATACGTACGTGACGTATAACGTGACAGTATGTGACGTATAACGTGACAGTATGTGACGTATAACGTGACAGTATGTGACGTATAACGTGACAGTATGTGACGTATAACGTGACAGTATGTGACGTATAACGTGACAGTATGTGACGTGTGTAAGTTTGTGCGCTCGCTGTCAGTGAGAGGGAGACACAAGAAGGAGTGGGAAGAGCTTGTAATGTAATGCCCGCAGCCAAAAGCAACTGCGTGAGAACGTATACTCGAGTATTACGATATAGTCATTTTCTATATCGCAGAGAGACATACCCGCGATATATCGCGTGTATCGATATATAGCCCAGCCCTACCAGGAAGTTTTGTCAACATATGGTGGCAAAGGAGGACATACCTATACTTCTTCAGGAATTGGTGTTAACCATTTTAGACCTTGCTGAGTATGTGGAAGCAAGACTCAGTACATGTAAATGTTAAAATACAATTTATTGAAGTTGTTAGAGTTAATTGTGCACTTTCAAATAAAGATATCTACCAGTGCTCCACCACGTCTTTGGTCGACGCTCCACAGAGAAGTGGAGGTGCTGGGTAACCAGTGAAGTGCTAGGACATGCCCACTGATTTTGACAGGTAAGTTTGACTGATAAAATAGATTTGTGAGGTGCTGACACATAGGTTCATGAAATATTCAAATAAATCATGAAATCATTTATCAAATCGTGAAGCTATTAATAAAAGTGTGAAATATTTGATGAAATCATAAAATAATAAAACAATAATGAATTATATGCTTAAATAATTAATTAAACATTGATATAATTAATTAAATAATGAAATTAATTGACAAATTTAATAAAATACAATTTTAATTAATGCATCGCATATTTAAGTAATTATTTATTTATTCATTTATTTAAGTTTGTCTCATCTGACCCAACTATAGGCGATTCTGTGATTGATTGAATAGAACAGTGGTTCTCAAACTTTTTTCACCAAGTATCATCTCAGGAAACACTTGGATTTTCAAGTACCACCATAATGACCAACATTAAAATACAGTAGTTTAGTAGGCATACAAGTTCATTTAAAACAAGGCAGATATTTCATTTAACAAGTATATTTAATAGCTTTGGCCACTGTAACATTACACACAGTTTGAACAGTAATCCTACGTTTGAATATTTAATTAAGTGATTCTTTGGCGCACTACTAGATAAAGCCCGCGTACAGTGGTACACGTTCCAGAGAATCCCTGCAATAGAGGCGTTAATTGGAGCATTTACAATTGATTCTTGTCATTTTTACTTTGACCTAACTTCTCTTCACGCAAAAACGGATTGTTGTCAAAAGTAAGTGAGAAAGGCGTATTTCGACATTTGTGTGACAATTACGAATGTTCAATTGGAACTGAAACGTTGCATGCATAGTTAGTAAAGGTTTCATGCTGGCCATAGTTTGACTCGAAAACAGTTTTTGTTCCCGTGAACTCCAATTGGAACAATTGTTTTAAAAGTGTATCAGAACTTCTTCAAAGCCCGTTTCCATATGATTTGGGACATTGTGTTAGATGTAAATATAAACGGAATACAATGATTTGCAAATCATTTTTAACCCATATTCAGTTGAATGCACTACAAAGACAACATATTTGATGTTCAAACTGATAAACACTTTTTTTTTTGCAAATAATCATTAACTTTAGAATTTGATGCCAGCAACACGTGACAAAGAAGTTGGGAAAGGTGGCGATAAATACTGATAAAGTTGAGGAATTCTCATCAAACACTTATTTGGAACATCCCACAGGTGTGCAGGCTAATTGGGAACAGGTGGGTGCCACAATTAGCTATAAAAGCAGCTTCCAAGAAATGCTCAGTCATTCAGAAACAAGGATTGGGAAACGGTCACCACTTTGTGAACAAATGCGTGAGCAAATTGTCAAACAGTTTAAGAACAACATTTCTCAACGAGCTATTGCAAGGAATTTAGGAATTTCACCATCTATGGTCCTTAATACCATTAAAACGTTCAGAGAATCTGGAGAAATCACTCCACCTAAGCGATGATAACAGACCTTCGTTCCCTCAAGCGGTACTGCATCAAAAAGCGACATCAGTGTGTAAAGGATATAACCACATGGGCTCAGGAACACTTCAGAAAACCACTGTCAGTAACTATAGTTTGTCACTACATCTGCAAGTGCAAGGTAAAGCTACTATGCAAAGCCAAAGCCATTTATCAACGACACCCAGACACGCCCACCGGCTTGGCTGGGCCCGAGCCCAGCTAATATGGACTGATGCAAAGTGGGAAAGTTTTCTGTGGTCTGACGAGTCCACATTTCAAATTGTTTTTTGGAAACGGTGAACGTCGTGTCCTCCGGACCAAAGAGGAAAAGAACCATCAGGACTGTTCTAGGTGCAAAGTTGAAAAGCCAGTATCTGTGATGGTATGGGGGTGTATTAGTGGCCAAGGCATGGGTAACCTACACATCCTGTGAAGGCACCATTAATGCTGAAAGGTACATACAGGTTTTGGAACAACACATGCTGCCATCCAAGCAACGTTATCATGGACGCCCTTGCTTATTTCAGCAAGACAATGCCAAATCACTTCTATGTCCTATGTTCTTCTATGTTCTATGTCCCACTCTCCCCTGTGGAGGGGGTCCGGTCCGATCCGGTGGCCATGTACTGCTTGCCTGTGTATCGGCTGGGGACATCTCTGCGCTGCTGATCCGCCTCCGCTTGGGATGGTTTCCTGCTGGCTCCGCTGTGAACGGGACTCTCGCTGCTGTGTTGGATCCGCTTTGGACTGGACTCTCGCGACTGTGTTGGATCCATTGTGGATTGAACTTTCACAGTATCATGTTAGACCCGCTCGACATCCATTGCTTTCCTCCTCTCTAAGGTTCTCATAGTTATTATTGTCACCGACGTCCCACTGGGTCATTATTGTCACCGATGTCCCACTGGGTGTGAGTTTTCCTTGCCCTTATGTGGGCCTACCGAGGATGTCGTGGTGGTTTGTGCAGCCCTTTGAGACACTAGTGATTTAGGGCTATATAAGTAAACATTGATTGATTGATTGATTGACTTGTTACAACAGCGTGGCTTCATTGTCAAAGAGTGCAGGTACTAGACTGGCTTGCCTGTAGTCCAGACCTGTCTCCCATTGAAAATGTGCGGCACATTATGAAACCTAAAATACAACAACGGAGACTGTTTAACAACTTAAGTTTTACATAAAACAAGAATGGGAAAGAATTCCACCTGAAAAGCTTAAAAAATGTGTCTCCTCAGTTCCCAAAGGTTTATTGAGTGTTGTTAAAAGAAAAGGTGGGCTTCATGGTGGCAGAGGGGTTAGTGCGTCTGCCTCACAATACAAAGTTCCTGCAGTCCTGGGTTCAAATCCAGGCTCGGGATCTTTCTGTGTGGAGTTTGCATGTTCTCCCCGTGAATGCGTGGGTTCCCTCCGGGTACTCCGGCTTCCTCCCACTTCCAAAAACATGCACCTGGGGATAGATTGATTGGCAACACTAAATTGGAACTAGTGTGTGAATGTGAGTGTGAATGTTGTCTGTCTATCTGTGTTGGCCCTGCGATGAGGTGGCGACTTGTCCAGGGTGTACCCTGCCTTCCGCCCGATTGTAGCTGAGATAGGCGCCAGCGCCCCCCGCAACCCCAAAAGGGAATAAGCGGTAGAAAATGGATGGATGGATGGATAAAAGAAAAGGTGATGAAACACAGTGGTGAACATGCCCTTTCCCAACTACTTTGGCACGTGTTGCAGCCATGAAATTATAAGTTAATTATTATTTGCAAAAAAAAAAAAAAAAAGTTTATTAGTTTGAACATCAAATATCTTGTCTTTGTAGTGCATTCAACTGAATATGGGTTGAAAAGGATTTGCAAATCATTTCATTCCGTTTATATTTACATCTAACACAATTTCCCAACTCATATGGAAACGGGGTTTGTACAACTTTCCGACTGTAGCCACCAGATCACCCGTTTAACTCGCTGTTGGTACTGTCGGCAACAAAGAGCCACCATGAAGACAGCCTGCTGGTCTTTTCCTAGATTTTGTTACCATGCTGGGACACGCACGCACGCACGCACGCACGCACGCGCACACACACACACACACACACACACACACACACACACACACACACACACACACACACACACACACACACACGCACACACACACACACACACACACACACACACACACACACACACAAGCTGTGCTGTATTTAGCAGCAGCCTACTGTGCTGCAAACTGAGATGAGGCCTTCTTCAATCCACATTGCAAAGATGAATCCAGATCCAGTGTGTAGGCGGGGTGTCAGAATGCCACACAGTGAGCGAACAACAATAGGACATGTCTGGAAGTGACCCTTCTGTGTCTGCCAATCAACACGCTGCACTGTGGCGAGCTCCACCGCTTTTTGCTTTTTGTTACTCTTTCCAATTGAGAATGCAAAAACTAACCAAAGTGTTGGAAAAGAGGCTTTAGCGAGGCTTTAGAGAGCAAACACAAGTGCCTGCTCCAAAATGAAACAACCATGGTCGCAAAATGCCTAAAAATAACCGCCAACACACACAGTATAAGGAGAAAAAAAGCAACAGTGCGTCAGCAACAATGCGTCAGTCTTACACTCCCTCGTCTCTCTGTGATGGATCCGCCCGCCGCCCGAAGGCTGCCAGGCGGTCATTTTGACAAACGGCCGATGTACTCAGCGTGAATGACGGCCGGGTTGACACATGCTAATTATAAAACCCAAAACCAGTGAAGTGGGCACGTTGTGTAAATCGTAAATAAAAACAGAAACAATGATTTGCAAATCCTTTTCAACCCATGTTCAATTGAATAGACTGCAAAGACAAGATACTTAATGTTTGAACTGAGAAACTGAATTTTTTTTGGCAAATAATCATTAACTTAGAATTTAATGGCAGTATCATGTTGCAAAATAGTTGGGACGGGGGATTTTTACAACTGTGTTACATGGCCTTCCCTTTTATCAACACTCAGTAAACGTTTGGGAACTGAGGAGACCAATTTTTGAAGCTTTTCAGGTAGAATTATTTCCCATTCTTGCCTGATGTACAACTTAAGTTGTTCAACAGTACGGTGTCTCCGTTGTGGTATTTTAGGCCTCATAATGCGCCACACATTTTCAATGGGAGACAGGTCTGGACTAAAGGCAGGCCTGTCTAGTACCCGCAGTCTTTTACTACGAAACCAGGCTGTTGTAACACGTGCAGAATGTGGCTTGGCATTGTCTTGCTGAGATAAGCAGGGGCGTCCATGAAAAAGACCTTGCTTGGGTGGCTACATATGTTGCAACAAAACCTGTATGTACCTTGTGCCTTCACAGATGTGTAAGTTACCCATTCCTCAGGCACTAATACACCCCCATAGCATCACCGATGCTGGCTTTTGAACTTTGCGCCTATAACAATCCGGATGGTTCTTTTCCTCTTTGCTCCGGAGGACACAACGTCCACAGTTTCCAAAAACAATTTGAAATGTGGACTCACATTCAATGAATACCATCCACTTCTTCTTCTCAGCAGTCTCCTTCACAGTCAAATTATTCCTTCCCATGCTTGGAAAAACCAAGTTATGTCCATCTTTAGCTAAAAACTAATGCTGTGGATGACGACTAGATGTTTCACGGTGTTCACAGTGACATTCGCTTGCCAACAAATGGTGGAGAGGCTTTTAACTTAAATATTTGTTTGCAACGTAAAGCACAACAAATAACCAAGACAGGTGGTAAGCTGGGATACTCGTAACTGAGGTACCACTGTAGTTGAATATGTTTATCATATCAAAAATTACCTTTAGATTTTGGTTAATTTTGAGAATGACAAGTAAATGGCATCGATTCGCCCCTATATTATTGTGCTCGCCTGCACATCTCTCCCTCTCTGTTCATGTTGGTGATCATGAGTCACATAAGGTAGAGTAGAGGCCGCTCTCAGGCAGGGCGGTGCGATGTGAGCGGAGGTCAGAAGCACTGGAGGCGAGACAACAAGTGTATAACGATGCACTCCCAAATATCCAAAGCAAAAAAAAAAGTGAGGCGGGCGTAGCTGGAAAACAAACTCATGAAAAGCGGGAGCAAGATCCTTTCATTACATGCCACCTGTATATCTGATTCTGCCAATATTAGTCTACAAGCACTTTTTCGGGCCTTGCTGCTTAAAGGCACAGAGGAGAAGCTGAAGAAGAAATGAAAAACATTGCAAGCGTCTTACATGAACAATGTTTGTCTCTTTCAAAGACCAATGATACATCTGAGTTATTGATCAGTATTAGTGACTTTTTTCCTCCAATTTCAATGCGCATTTTTAAAACTGATTTGATTCAGCTTCAGGTAAGAGGTATTCAAAATAGCCACATGAAGCGATAAAACATATTTTCATGGGATTTTCAGACGTATTATTTATAGAAAACTGACATATTTGAATATCCCGCTATGAAAGTCCTCAGCAATTTCTGTAGATATGGGGTCAGATGACGTCATTGTAGTAACACTTCTGCACTCTCACCAAATCTGCAGATCAGTCATACTGGAAATTAGAATCTCTCATACTGTCCTTCGCAATCCCTATAAGACATGAACACATATGTTTTTCTTTTTTATGCATTCTATATCATCGATATATATATTTTTTAAAGTCAGCTAACAATTAAGTAAATGGGGGCTGTCTATTCTGCCCACAAGCCCTGTAAATAACCATCCAAAAAAATTCCAACAATACTCTATTCCAGGGGTAGGGAACCTATGGCTCTAGAGCCAGATGTGGCTCTTTTGATGACTGCACCTGGCTCTCAGATAAATCTTAGCTGACATTGCTTAACACGGTAAGTAATAAATAATTCCGCTGGTAATCACAGTGCTCAAGTATGTTTGAGCAGGGCAGATTGAGACCAGTTTATAATTTCCTGTTATATAGTATGGCAGGCAGTCTTGCACTAAAGGAGGACTTTATTAATGTTTAATTTATTACTCGAGTATACTCTAGACCAGTAGTCCCCAACCACCGGGCCGCGGCCTGGTACCGGGCCGCAGAATAATTTTTTATTAATTTTTATTAAAAATAAAAATAAAAAAAATAAAAAAATATTTAAAAAATATATATATATTTTTTTATTAAATCAACATAAAACACACAATATACACTTAAAATTAGTGCACCAACCACAAAAACCTCCCTTTTTCATGACAAAAAAAAAAAAAAAGGAGATTGATACTTATTTAATCATATCTATTTACTTGCAAACTTTGTAAGTCTTTCGGTATATGTATGATAACTGGCAACTTCTTTCTTGTAGCATTACTCATTGCTGCAGCAGTCTAACGTTTTGACAGTCACCAATATGGTTAGCTAGCACTTTATATTGACGGGAGGATATTAACAAACCGCCATTCTTTCTTTGGCCCAGGAACATACTGCACCGTTTATTCTGCGCATGCTCACAATACCATTTCAGTACACGCAGCCAGATGATGTTACTACGTAAGATATTCAACATGGCTTTGCTGTTTATATTATTAAATGTGCTCAACACTCCCACTCAAACACATTTTTATAGCTCTATATAATGGTAAACAAAAACAATATACATAACTCCAAAATAAAACATTTTGGCATACTGCCAGTGTTAAAACTTCAAACCTATTTTCATTTGCCAGTTCACATCATTTCCAAACAAATACCCCTTGAACTTCTCAAACTTAGCCTTTGCCACTGGCTTGGTAAAAACATCAGCTACCATGTTTGCAGTAGGGCAGTATTCTATTGAAATGTCCTCTTCTGTGTGTGCAGATCGTATAAAGTGGTACATTATATCTACATGTTTGCTCCTCTGTCTGCATACTGAGTTCTTAGATAAAGCTATTGCCCCCTGGTTGTCTTCATATATCTTGACTGGTAGATGCTGGTGACTACCATCTATTTCTTTAGGTAGTTGCACAAGGTACATACTCTCTTAAGTAGTGGCTGCTAGTGCCATATACTCAGCTTCACAGGTGGAGCGTGCCACCGTTGGCGGTTTCCTGCTCTTCCATGATATAACTGGACCATTCTCGGTCAAGCTGAAACAATATCCAGTTGTGTTCCTCCTATCATTTGTATCAGCTGCCCAATCAGCATCACTATATCCCTCAAGCTTAAGTCCTTTTTTACATTTCTGGAAGCGTAGTTGTTGATCTATAGTACCCTTTAAGTACCTCAGTAGGTGCTTTGCTGTATCCCAATGCTGCTGTTTTGGTTCTGCTAGGTGTTGTGATAGTTTACTAACAACCCAGCTCAAGTCAGGTCTAGTACATGTCATAATGTAGATCAGACTACCTACTATTTCTCTATATCTAGTTGAATCAATAACTTCACCCTCATTGTCAAAGTTTAACTTTTGCTCGCATGGGGTGGATCTCGGCTTGCAGTCTGACATTTCACATTTTGCTAACATCTTCTCTATGTGTTTCTTTTGAGTCATTTTGATCTCTCCTTCACTCTGTCTGAAATCAATTCCCAGGAAGTGTTTAAGTGGACCCATATCTTTCATCTTAAACCTTCTCTTCAACATTTCCTTTACATCATTGAGTAAGGTGTTGTTACTTGCCGCTATGATTAAGTCATCCACCTATACTAACAGAATCACTTTCTCATTCTCAGATTACCTGCTGTAGACACAATGATCAGCATCATTTTGGACAAAACCATTCTCTGTAAGGTGATCATGCAGTAACATATTCCAGTTACGCCCGGATTGTTTTAAACCATACAATGACTTATTGAGTTTACACACTAAGTGTTCTCCTGTTTTTGATTTGACCTCAAAACCTTCCGGTTGTTCCATATATACCTCACAGTCCATTGGAGCATCTAAGTAAGCAGTCTTTACATCCATTTGGTGTAGGGTAAGGTCCTCCTGTACAGCCACCTGCATCAATGCTCGGACAGATGTCATGTTGGCTGTTGGTGAAAAAGTCTCTTTATAGTCAATCCCTTCCACTTGACCATAACCCTTTGCGACATATCTTGCTTTACAAGTCTCTATTCCATCTGGGCTCTCTTTCACTGCATATACCCAGCGACCTCCCACTGCTTGTTTGCCTCTTGGCAGTGGAGTCAGAGTGAAAGTTTCATTCTCTGTCAAAGAATTCATCTCCTCTTTCATTGGCTCAACCCACATTTTTGACTTCTTAGAGTCCATAGCCTCTGTAAATGTTTTAGGTACATCATATGCCACTCTGTAGAAATAATCTACATCCTCACTTTCGTCAATATTACACTCAGCTTTACACTGGTACTCTTAAGTATTCTGGAGCCTTTCTCTCTCCTATAGAATACCTCCTTTCTCCCGCTTCTCTCTGAGTACCACCTATTTTAGGCGGCTTTGCCTCAGCAGTCTCCTCAAAACTAGACTCTTTACTCTCGTTAGGCTGTCCCTGATCTTGTTTGACTACCTTTGTTTGTGTATCTTCATAATTTTCAATCTCACTCCCCATATCACAATATGTCTGAGTGTGGCTCTCTGCACTACCTTTGGTGATGAATTTTACCAGCCTATGTTTTAGGACTTTTTCAGTGTCAGGATAATACACGTTATATGCTGGACTATACTTATAGCCTACAAAGATTCCCTTTTCGCACCTAGAATCCAGCTTCTTTTTATCCTGCTTGTATACGTAGCATTCGGATCCAAATATCTCCATGTTAGATATGTTAGGTGTTTTTCCTTTGAAAACTTGATAAGGTGTCTGCTCTAGACGCTTACTGTAACACTTGTTGCGGATTTGAGCTGCTGTCTGTACAGCGTATGTCCATAATTGGTTTGGGAGGTTATTCTCTAATAGCATGCATCGTGCCATTTCAAATAAAGTTCTCCAGCCTCTTTCGGCGGTTCCATTCTGATGAGGTGAGTAGGGTGCACTCGTCTCATGCCTTATCCCATTACCCCTCAGTAATGATTGGAACTCCTGCCCGGTAAATTCTGTACCGTTATCAGACCTTATGCACTTTATCTTTCCATAAGGAGCTACATCTGCTATGAATTTCTCTGTAGCTTTTGTTGTGTCACTCTTTGCTTTTATAAAGTATGGAAAAATCATCCCGCGGTAATCATCAGTAAATGCTATTGCATATCTGTATCCATCTTTATCTGCTGGCTCTATAGGACCGCACAAGTCTGTGTGTACTAGTTCTAGTACAGCTGTAGCTTTAGCGTCTGCTTGTCTGTTTCTACTTTGGGTAAACTTTCCCTGTGTACATATTTCACAGTTTTGATTGGACTTGTCATGTTTCCCTTTAATCGACATCCCTTTAACTACCTTTTCTAATCTTGCAACATCATCAAAGTTACAATGACCAAGTATCTTATGCCATGTTTGAATGTCATGACATCCATACACTTCATCAACATTATCCTCTACTGTGATAAGGTAATACAGCCTACCATACACATCCATTTTGAATTTGGTACCATCCTTGTGGACCAGCCAGTTATCACCGTCCTTGAAGCGTAGCTCGGCTCCGTTAGCTGTTGCTGATTTCACTGAAAAGATGTTTTGTGGAAACGATGGGATGTAAAATGCTTGTTTGAGCCTTGTTTTGACTCGTCGTCCCTCGCTGTCCAGCAAGTAGACTTCCGCGTCACCTCTCATCTTTGCCATCCCGCTCACCTTGGTTCCATCGGCGAGCTCAATCATGTGATCCTCAGGCCTGAAGCTTTTGTCGACTGTCTTGAACTTTGTGGCGTCGTTGATCAGGTGGGTTGTGGCGCCACAGTCGACCATGAGACCTTTGTTGTTTCCTTTTTGTGGAGGACAGTCACTCAATTCAAAGAAACAGAAAGATGTAGGTTCTGCCTCCCCATCAGCTTTCTTTATATGGTCACGGTCTCGTCCTCGACCGAGTCCCCTTCCCCGATGTGGTGTATCCCATTTTCGATACTCTCTTTTTGCCTGGGATTCGTCAGGGCATGTCCTGGCCACGTGTCCCTTTTTCCCACACGTGTAACACTCGACATCAGCTAGATCCATTTTCTTTCCTCTTCCTCTTCGATGTGTTCTTGTTGCCCCGCTAGCTTTCATCACATTATCTTCTTCAGCATTCACGTCGTTCTTCCCATATTTTTCTGTACTCTCATAACTTCGCAGTTTCGTTTTAAACTCGCCAAAAGTTACAGTGTCATTTGTTTGGGTAATGTGCACGACGAATGGTTTATATGAGTCAGGTACCCCTTTACTACCATGGCTATTTGAAGCCCATCACTTATCTGTTCGTCTGCTATTCTTAATGACGTGAAAATAGTCTCTGCTCTAATAATATAGTCAGTGACTGTTTCATTGCTAGCCTTGTGGAGTGAGGAAAGTTCACAATACAAACTCACAACACGGGGTTTGTCCTTTCCCGCGTAATGCTGGCGAAGAATCTCCAGTGCTGCTCTTCCATCACGTTTCGCGCTCCTCATTATCAGCGACAAACTCTTATTGTCTAGACACTGCACCACCTCCGCATATGCCTCACCGTTCTTTGCTTCATCTTCCGCGAGAGCTTCTTCGTCTTCCTCATCTACGTGCGGGTATTCCAGGATAACTCCTCCGAGACCACGTAACTCCATGTGCGCGAGGAACCTCGTTTCCCAGAGTTCATAATTTTTCTCGTCACCGTCGAATAAAAGTCTAAACCATCTTTGGCCTGAATGACTGGGCCCATAACCTGTAGCATTACTCATTGGTGCAGTAGTCTAACGTTTTGACAGTCACCAATATGGTTAGCTAGCACTTTATATTGACGGGAGGATATTAACAAACCGCCATTCTTTCTTTGGCCCAGGAACATACTGCACCGTTTATTCTGCGCATGCTCACAATACCATTTCAGTGCACGCAGGCACATGGCTTTGCTGTTTATATTATTAAATGTGCTCAACATTTCTCCATTCTACTGGTACTCTAAAGCCGTGTGTTTGACTCCTGTGTGATATGTCAACTCGTAAGTTTCCTGCTAACACACAGAAGGACAGAGCCATCACAAATAAGACACTTTTGTAAACATTTTTATGTTTTCACCTTTCAAGCATGGTGACAACGCGCCTGAGTTGCGAACACATCCACTTGAGCTGTCTGACCCCAAATCCTCCCTCTTATTCCACAATGCCTCATCACGCCCTCAGACAGCACATCTCACCACGGCGGCCATTACGCCGCCGCCAACTCACCCTGTAATGGATTTCCAACATTTTGGGACCAACCTACCTTTCGAGTGCAGGCTGTCGATGTGTAAGTTGTTTGGAAATGTGTGAACTCTCTATCTGCGCAACCCTCAATAAACCCCCAGTCCCCGAAGCAATTTAAAGCGATCCCGTTGATACTCAATAACTGGACATGTGAAATTGTAATCTTAATTAGTATGGGTGGAAAGACAAGCAAGAAGAATTCAGTTCTGGCTGTTTGTGCATTGTGACACCTCCAGGCTGTGCCAGGAAAAAGTGCACGAATGCAAAGTCTGCATGATAATAATGAGTTGTAAAATGACAATACAGTACACATTACAGTGTGGTAGTCTTCACAATGTTTACAGTACACTGTTTACAGTACACTGGCTAGCGTGGGCATGAATTCTTGCCCATCACTTTTATTTCATGCTCACTGTTGTTGTCATGTCAACAAGAAAATCATCCCCAAAGTGTTAGCACTAACTTAGATGCATATAATTGTCCAGGATGAAAAAAAAAAAACAATCAATGAGGGGCTGTAGTCGATCGGACCCCTGGTTGAATAATTAAGGTGTGTACTATGATTTGTCTGCTTACCTTTGGCGTTTTGGTGCATTTTCCATTGCGGGCGTCTTTTATGTAGGCAATGTCCAGTAAGTCTGTCTCCTGCAAAAAAACAAAAAAAACCAAGCCGCTATTAGTGAAAGCTTTTAGTGAGTCAAAATGGTAAAAAAAAAATCAACCACAATGTATCCCACTGGGCATCTTCTAATACCTTTGTACTGTAAAAGCTTTAAAGGCCTACTGAAACCCACTACTACCGACCACCCAGTCTGATAGTTTATATATCAATGATGAAATATTAACATTGCAACACATGCAAATACGACTTTTTTAGTTTACTAAATTGCAATTTTAAATTTCCCAGGAGTTTCGTCTTGAAAACATTGTGTAATGATGACGTGTACGCAAGACGTCACGAGTTTTTAGGAATATGAGCGCTGCGCACACACACAGCTAAAAGTCGTCTGCTTTAACGGCATAATTACAAAGTATTTTGGAGACCTGTGTTGCTGAATCTTTTGCAATTTGTTCAATTAATATTGGAGAAGTCAAAGTAGAAAGATGGGGTTGGGAAGCTTTAGCCTTTAGCCACACAAACACACGGTGATTCCTTGTTTAAAATTCCTGGAGGTGAAACTTGACTATGGATAAGAGCGCGGTCAAGCGAACATGAATCACGACAGAATGTCAACCAGCAGGTTTAAGTGAGAAAATTGTGGTTAAAAAGTCGCTTTTTACTGGAGAAAAGCTGAGCTTGTGCCGTCCATAACTGCCGTTGACTTCCCTGAGACACTGCGCGTCAAGACACCAATGGAGACACACCTCCGACTATCAGGTACTGTTAAACTCACTAAAACACTAGCAACACAATAGAAAGACAAGGGATTTCCCAGAATTATCCTAGTTAATGTGTTTAAAAACATCAGAATCCATCCCAATGCAATCGCGTTTTTTATTTTTTTCTTGTCCGTCGCTATAAATATCCTCAAACAAGAATATTTCATCCTCGCTCAAATTAGTGGGGAAATTGTCGTTTTCTCAGTCCGAATAGCACTTTTTGTTGGATGCTCCCATTTTAAACAATGTGAATATGTGAGGAGCCATCAAACACGTGACGTCATCGTCTGCGACTTCCGGTAGAGGCAGGGCTTTTCTCTTAACACCGAAAGTTGCGAACTTTATCATGGGTGTTCTCTAGTAAATCCTTTCAGCAAAAATATGGCAATATTGCGAAATGACCAAGTATGACACATAGAATAGACCTGCTATCCCTGTTTAAATAAGAAAATCTCATTTCAGTAGGCCTTTAACGCCTCTATTGAGTTGGTCCACAAGTGCATGGTCTACAAAAGCTAATAACTTATCTGAAAGCATCAACAACCTAACTATTGTGGGTGTAGGCAACCTCCTGATGTGATCCTGGAATGGGGCAAAATACAGTCCTTCTGCGTTGTTGCGACTATTTACGCAAATTCAATAAGTTCTCTCTATATTGCTCGCCGGCGTTCAAACGCCCAGGTCATATCAAAACTTATGTTTGTATCTTTTGAGGACAAAGAAGGAAACACAAAACGTAATGATACATTCACCCTTTATTGATCAAACAGCTCAGTTGTCGTCCTTGCATATACCTTAGACCTACTTCCTGTTTCTGTCTATGCCGCTAAGCCTTCTGGGTAAAGAAGTATATTAACATTAAGTTTGTATAATTTTCAGTACATGTATTTATATATTTCACATGTATTTATCCAGGGAAAGGCAATTAAGGACACAATGCTGTCCTAGAAAGAGGCAGCATTTACATGACAGATGTGTTGGGGTGTGATGATAATCTTTCACCGTCTCTCATTTACCAATAAAAAAAAGTGCTATAGATCGCTCTCAACAGTTAAGTAATGCTCTGTACGTGCAGGGGTAAATGTGTTGAAACATAAATAAATGTTAAAGATGGACAAACACTGACAAAAGTATTCATATTCTCTTCATGTCATGTTATGCTCCTTCCAGCGCTGTTGTTTTTAGTTTGTAGAGTTTTTATCCAATCAGAATTCAGCTAGATTATGTTGCCATGCTGTACCAAATCTGCCACATGCCTTCAGAATGAATAACGCTGGCGTCCGTGCACTGTAAGTGAAAGGGGACATACAGTTGATAGACAGTTGCGATAGCCAATCAGATCTTGAGTTGTCAGTAAGGCCTTCTGGATGGCCTAAGGCAGATATATGGTGTTGTATGAGCCAGGAAATATAAGAACTCCACTACCCAGAATGCCACAGTAGTAAAGATCATGCGCAGTAGTCCCGTTTGGGTTGTAAAATGTAGACATGCCGGCAGCTGGATGTTATTGATGAGCACGCTGTGGAGTAAACTTTAAGAAGTCTGCATCTTTTATGATTAGACAAGACAACACATATATTTTCAAAGCCATTTTCAAGAAGAATATTTAAAGAGTAACTACATCTTGTGAGACGATGTCAGCCAACACCGGAAGCTAGCTTAGCTGTAACAGCGATGTCCATCCATCCATTTTCTACCGCTTATTCCCTTTTGGGGTGGCGGGGGGCACTGGCGCCTATCTCAGCAACAATCGGGCGGAAGGCGGAGTACACCCTGGACAAGTCACCATCTCATCGCAGGGCCAACACAGATAGACAGACAACATTCACACTCACATTCACACACTAGGGACCATTTAGTGTTGCCAATCAACCTGAGTTCAGATATTTTATTTATTTATTTTTCATGTATAAAATGTTTTTTTCAATTTTAATTTTGACAGTACAACATAAGATATGCTTTAATTCCAGATGTGGGTTGATCTATTTTTAAATGTGCCAGAAAATAACACGTTTTGTACAAAGCCCAGTAGTGTGTAAATGTGTTTCTGTATAATATTTCTCCAGCAATGGTCATGTGGAAAAATCAATGATGGTATTTTGAGAGATAATCTTTGAAGTCTGACATCACTGAAGTCCTAGGTGGGAATCTCCCAGCCCGTCAATGCACTTTATAATGCATGAAAGGCATGTGTGTCACACTTCCCTTTGTGTTTACAATGGACGCATCATCGCTATAAACGCTGACAAAGCGGTGTGTTCCCGAGCGCTAATTAAAAATTTGTTCTGTTGCTGCTGTGCTTTGCAATATATTGTGAACAAATGACCTTTCCACTTCCTCATGCACTTCAAATATTTTTTACAGTTCAAAAGTAAATTAATTTGAATGTTTTCCCCTGTCCCTTTGCATTTTAGTTGAAGGAACACTCAGCCATATAACAGTTAATTTACACACTTGGTTCAGAAAAAAAAGGTTAAAAAAAATAAATAAAAATTGATGTTTGTGCATTACTGCTACCTACAGAACTGCAGGGGAACTATGAACATAAGGACTTTTTTCTGCCTTGATGCAGGTCTGCGCACTCCTGAGTGACATTCCACATATCTTTAAAAATAAAATTAAAAAAAATGGCTTTCGCCTGATGATGGCATTTGATAGTGCATGTTTACCTAATGTTGTGTCTGTGAGTGTGTATTGATTTGTGCAATGTGTTGCATGCCACACAATACCAGAGGTGGCTAGTAACACACTGCTTTTACTCTTTCACATTTACATTTACATTTTCGGACAAATTGTAGTTTTTCTGCAATATACTTTTTTAACTTTTAATTGAGTACTCTAGTGAAGAAGAAATGCTACGTTTTCTTTGTTACGTTGAGTGTCATTCCCATCGCTACATTTATTTATATCATAATGGCCATATTTATGTATTATTTATTGATTACTGCGTAGTTTGAGTCATTAGAGAGACTTTTCCCAGCGGGCACTGTCACATGACGCTGTTTCACCAATCCAACAGAGCCTGGCAGTCTCATGACCACACTCAAACATGATGTCAGACGAGGCAATGTTAATGTTTTTTTTAAACAAACTATGAAAAATAACTTTTATATCATGTCGTGTCATCTGTGTCAGTAAAAAAAACCTCAGATTTCAACCTACAGAAAACATGCCACAGTAAGTTGTAGTTGTTTTTAATGTTTTAGATGCCCGTATGCTAACATTAGCCCATCAGCCCACATTTGACTCCAGTTCACCGATCAAATGAAATTTGGCAGTCACATGATCGCACTTTAAACTACACACTGTGAAAAGTAACATTACTTTAAACCAGTCAGCACAATTCTTCAATGGGGACGGCGTGGGGAAGATGGTAGAGTGGCTGTGCCAACATTCTGAGGGTTACTGGTTCAATCCGCACCTTTTACCATCCTAGTCACGTCCATTGTGTCCTTGAGCAAGACACTTCACCCTTGCTCCTGATGGGTCCTGGTTAGCACCTTGCATGGCAGCTTCCGCCATCAGTGTATGAATCAATCAATCAATCAATGTTTACTTATATAGCCCTAAATCACTAGTGTCTCAAAGGGCTGCACAAACCACCAGGACATCCTCGGTAGGCCCACATAACGGCAAGGAAAACTCACACCCAGTGGGACATCGGTGACAATGATGACTATGAGAACCTTGGAGAGGAGGAAAGCAATGGATGTCGAGCGGGTCTAACATGATACTGTGAAAGTTCAATCCACAATGGATCCAACACAGTCGCAAGAGCCCAGTCCAAAGCGGATCCAACACAGCAGCGAGAGTCCCGTTCACAGCGGAGCCAGCAGGAAACCATCCCAAGCGGAGGCGGATCAGCAGCGCAGAGATGTCCCCAGCCGATACACAGGCAAGCAGTACATGGCCACCGGATCAGACCGGACCCCCTCCACAAGGGAGAGTGGGACATAGAAGAAAAAGAAAAGAAACGGCAGATCAACTGGTCTAAAAAGGGAGTCTATTTAAAGGCTAGAGTATACAAATGAGTTTTAAGGTGAGACTTAAATGCTTCTACTGAGGTGGCATCTCGAACTGTTACCGGGAGGGCATTCCAGAGTACTGGAGCCCGAACGGAAAACGCTCTATAGCCCGCAGACTTTTTTTGGGCTTTGGGAATCACTAATAAGCCGGAGTCCTTTGAACGCAGATTTCTTGCCGGGACATATGGTACAATACAATCGGCAAAATAGGATGGAGCTAGACCGTGTAGTATTTTATACGTAAGTAGTAAAACCTTAAAGTCACATCTTAAGTGCACAGGAAGCCAGTGCAGGTGAGCCAGTACAGGCGTAATGTGATCAAACTTTCTTGTTCTTGTCAAAAGTCTAGCAGTCGCATTTTGTACCAACTGTAATCTTTTAATGCTAGACATGGGGAGACCCGAAAATAATACGTTACAGTAATCGAGACGAGACGTAACAAACGCATGGATAATGATCTCAGCGTCTTTAGTGGACAGAATGGAGCGAATTTTAGCGATATTACGGAGATGAAAGAAGGCCGTTTTAGTAACGCTTTTAATGTGTGCCTCAAAGGAGAGAGTTGGGTCGAAGATAATACCCAGATTCTTTACCGTGTCGCCCTGTTTAATTGTTTGGTTGTCAAATGTTAGAGTTGTATTATTAAATAGAGTTCGGTGTCTAGCAGGACCGATAATCAGCATTTCCGTTTTTTTGGCGTTGAGTTGCAAAAAGTTAGCAGACATCCATTGTTTAATTTCATTAAGACACGCCTCCAACTGTCGCCTTGTTTAATTGTTTGGTTGTCAAATGTTAGAGTTGTATTATTAAATAGAGTTCGGTGTCTAGCAGGACCGATAATCAGCATTTCCGTTTTTTTGGCGTTGAGTTGCAAAAAGTTAGCAGACATCCATTGTTTAATTTCTTTAAGACACGCCTCCAACTGACTACAATCCGACGTGTTGGTCAGCTTTAGGGGCATGTAGAGTTGGGTGTCATCAGCATAACAGTGAAAGCTAACACCGTATTTGCGTATGATGTCACCTAGCGGCAGCATGTAGATGCTGAAGAGTGCAGGGCCAAGGGCCGAACCCTGGGGAACTCCACACGTTACCTTAACGTAGTCCGAGGTCACGTTGTTATGGGAGACACACTGCATCCTATCAGTAAGATAAGAGTTAAACCAAGACAGGGCTAAGTCTGACATACCAATTCGTGTTTTGATATGTTCTAATAAAATATTATGATCGACGGTATCGAAAGCAGCGCTAAGATCGAGGAGCAGCAACATAGATGACGCATCAGAATCCATCGTTAGCAATAGATCATTAGTCATTTTTGCGAGGGCTGTCTCCGTGGAGTGATTTGCCCTGAAACCGGATTGAAAGGTTTCACATAGATTGTTAGACGCTAAGTGTTCATTTAACTGCTCCGCAACAATTTTTTCGAGGATTTTTGAAATAAAGGGAAGGTGAGACACCGGTCGGTAATTTACCATGAGGTCAGGATCGAGGTTAGGTCTTTTAAGAAGAGGATGAATAACCGCTTTTTTGACTGCTAGGGGAACAGTGCCCGAGGAGAGTGATAAGTTTATAATATTTAGCACTGATGGACCTAATAATACAAAGAGCTCCTTGATCAGTTTCCCAGGAAGAGGGTCAAGTAAACATGTTGTCTGTTTCATTCCATTTACACGTTGTAACAATTCCTCTAATGTTATTTCCTCAAAACGAGAGAAACTATTTTGGAGGGCAGTATCCGCCGTATATACCATCGTATCAGTGTTAATAGAACCCCGTTGTAGCTGGGACGCATTGTCTTTAATCTCCTTTCTAATGACTTCAATTTTCTTACTAAAGAATTGCATAAAGTCATCAGCTGAGTGGGTGGAGCTACTGGAAGGAGTCCCTTGTTGGGTTAGCGATGCTACCGTACTAAACAAAAATTTAGGATCGTTTTTATTACGGTGGATGAGATTTGAGTAATATTTAGCTTTAGCTAAGGTAAGCATGTGTTTATAAGTTATTAAACCATCACTCCATGCTTGATGGTGCACCTCAAGTTTAGTCGTGCGCCATTTGCGTTCCAGCTTTCTACATAATAATTTCTGAGCTCTAGTTTCTTCTCTAAACCACGGGGTGCGCTTTTTTGGAGCCTTTTTTAACTTTAGCGGTGCTATGTTATCAATGGTTTCGCGCAGGGCGTCTTTAAAGTTGTTAATGAGGTTATCAATAGAGCCCACATACTTTGGGAATGTCGGAATGTTTGTGTGAATGGGTGGATGTGGAAATAGTGTCAAAACGCTTTGAGTTCCTTAAAAAAAAAAAGGTAGAAAAGCACTTTACAAGTACAACCCATTTACCATTTACAAATGTTTACTTACAAACTACGAAAAAGGAAAGGTATAGCATGCATTGTCATCTGTGTCAGTAGAAATGTTCACATTTCAGCCTACAAGAATTCCACTTCCGACGAAAGAAAGAAAATCCCGCCTGTTGTAATGTCATAAGTGACTGCAAACATGGACACACACGCACGCACGGACGCACGCACGCACACACACACATTCTTGTATTTGTACCTTCTTGAAACCTCTGAAAAAAATGCCTACCTCTTTAGGACCACCCTTTCTAGCTATACACAGATTTGTATTTACAACATTAATATATACATACTATGCAAATATAAAAAAGGTAACCTCTTAATTATTATTTTTTGGGAATTTTTTGTTTGTAATTTATTACAGAATGTCTCCGTATGCATTTTTTTTTTTATTATTAATTTCGGCCTGAGGGGCACTTTTCAATTTATTACACACACTTATTACATATGTTTGCCCGAGGGGGGAGCACTTCAAATGTGTACACACACTTGTTATTTAATTTGTTGACCAGAGGTGAAGCACTTTTAAAACCGATACACAGTCAATTCGAAAAATCCCTCCTTTTTGGGACCACGCTAATTTTGATAAATTTCACCACCAAATGAGACATTCTCTATCACAGTGGTTCTCAAATGGGGGTACACGTACCCCTGGGGGTACTTGAAAGTATGCCAAGGGGTACGTGAGATTTTTCTTAAATATTCTAAAAATAGCAACAATTAAAAAATTCTTTATAAATATATTTATTGAATAATACTTCAACAAAATATGAATGTAAGTTGATAAACTGTGAAAATAAATGCAACAGTGCAATATTCAGTGTTGACAGCTAGTTTTTTTGTGGACATGTTCCATAAATATTGATGTTAAATATTTCTTGTTTTGTGAAGAAATGTTTAGAATTAAGTTCATGAATCCAGATAGATTTCTATTACAATCCCCAAAGAGGGCACTTTAAGTTGATGATTACTTATATGTGTAGAAATCTTTATTTATAATTGAATCACTTGTTTATTTTTCTACAAGTTTTTTAGTTATTTTTATATATTTTTTTCCAAATAGTTCAAGAAAGACCACTACAACTGAGCAATATTTTCCACTGTTACACAATTTAATAAATCAGAAACTGATGACATAGTGTTGTATTTTACTTCTTTATTTCTTTTTTTCAACCAAAAATGCTTTGCTCTGATTATAGGGTACTTGAGTTAAAAAAATGTTCACAGGGGGTACATCACTGAAAAAAGGTTGAGAACCACTGGCCTATCAGATGCAATAATTTTCCATATTGGGACCATGATTTCGGTCCTGACTTGTTCACCGGTCCTCATATGGAAGGTACTTTTCCTTGTTGATGTCTCAAGAAGGGTAGCAATACAAGAACACACACACCAACGACCAGTGGAAGTTCCATTAAGTATAAATAAGTACACATGAAAAAATAAAAATTTGGATGACTATTTCGTACTTTTATTTGAGTCGTATAACTAAAGTATCGGTAGTCTTACTTGAGTAAAAATGTTGTCTTGTCTACACACTACACAGAAATGCAATCACCCAGGAGGTTCCTCCCTTATTCCCCATTTCCCTTTATCAGTCTGGATTATCCCGGCGAGCAAAAGCTGGGACATGAGGTGGAAAATAAGCTGGAGGCAACGGACGGCGTGTCATCTCGCCATCGGCTCTACAGGCCGAGAGCTCCGTGGGGAAAATTGCAAGCAGTCATTTTCCTTCTTGTGTGCAAATCCATACTAAACCGCTCGTTTATTTCAAGTTCCACATAGGATTTTTCTCCGGGTGAGTGTGTATTGTTATACAGTAAAAGGAAAAAGAATCAGAGCAGTGTGCCCAAGGAATGCAGCAGCAACATGAAGGATGCAGCAGGGGCTCATAAAAATAAAAGCATTGCCACTTTGCAGAGTGTCCCCGGTGGCTCTCTATAGAAGAGAAGCAAATAAAGACGTTGCGCGCTCTGCTTGTAAAAAAACAAGGACAGCGTCAGGCATCAATTAGCTCGTCCTGGTGCGCACAGAGGCAGCAGTTGAGTCAAAGGTTAATGCCCACGCTTAGAACGTCAGCCTTTAAAGACGCTCAGGAGGGAACGGTGTGCCGCGCGGGGGCCTGGCGGAGCAATGGGAGGGTTCAGGAAGCGATGCAGCTCTGTGCGTGAAGCACTTTAAACAGATCAGCACCCCCTTTACAATGTCAAGCATAAAGTACACACTTACACTACAACGGTACTTTTGAAAAACAACATTATTTGTCACATGATCTGTCATCATGTTTTGCAGACTAGAAACATCCAGGTTGCATTATAAAAGACTTGTTAAAAGCTAAAGCAATAAGGGTGGATTTTCTGAAATAAGGTGGCAGAAAGGTTAGTGCGTCTGCCTCACAATTTGAAGGTCCTGCAGTCTTGGGTTCAATCCCAGGCTCGGGATCTTTCTGTGTGGAGTTTGCATGTTCTCCCCATGACTGCGTGGGTTCCCTCCAGGTAGTCTGGCTTCCTCCCACCTCCAAAGACATGCACCTGGGGATAGGTTGATTGGCAACACTAAATGGTTCCTAGTGTGTGAATGTGAGTGTGAATGTTGTCTGTCTATCTGTGTTGGCCCTGCGATGAGGATGGCGACTTGTCCAGGGTGTACACCGCCTTTCGCCCAATTGTAGCTGAGATAGGCGCCAGCGCCCCCCGCGACCCCAAAAGAGAATAAGAGGTAGAAAATGGATGGATGGAGGTTAATTTGCAGCTAGCATGCTAAACCCTGATAGCAATAGCTTAATCTCACTACAGAATGCATCACAAGTCACACACATATTAAGGGGGAAAATATACTATACCAATGAGTATTCTAATAAACTAGTATTCCATAGAGCCATACTTAAGTGAGTATTCCAAAGTATAAAAAATGGGTATTCCATAGTGCAATACATATACACATATTCCATAGTGTCTGTCATGGACACCAGGAAGACTAGTGGGTTGTTGTGGCAACCACCTAATGGGGATCCTTAATAAAAAATACAATAAATTAAAATAAATATATAAACAAGTATTCCTTAGTGCAATACTTTATTAAAGTATTCAATTATATAATATTTAAATGGGTATTCTATAGTGCAATATTTAAACAAGTATTTAATAGTGCAATACTTAAACCAATATTTCACAGTGCAATACTTAAACAAGTATTTCATAGTGCAGACCTGGGCAAAATATGACCAGCATGCCAGATGCAGCTCCTTAAGATTTTGAATCGAGCCTGCTAGACGTTTCCAAATAATTTTTGAACACCTCTAAAAGGGATCATATCAGGATTTTTTTCTTGTTTTTAAACACTTTATTTGGTCTAACATGCAATGTTGGATCTTTGGTCAAAGTTCTGCATAGATTGTGGCTGCCTTCGAAAACATTTTTTCTTGAGAGGCGCAGTTGTTAGATGCAAATAAAACCCTCCCTACAACGCCCCCTCAGTCTGACTTGCTTTTCGTCACTGCCCTGGCAGTTTTGTTTAGAGTTGTTTTTGTATTGTTTTGCTAAGATTGCATTGAATATGGACACCAGTGATTGCCAACACCCATCTAATTGAGTTTCACCATATCACAATATCCATCCATTTTCTACCGCTTATTCCCTTTAGGGGTCGCGGGGGGCGCTGGCGCCTATCTCAGCTACAATCGGGCGGAAGGCGGGGTACACCCTGGACAAGTCACCACCTCATCGCAGGGCCATATCACAATATCCCAGGTGATATAGCAAGACCAGCGGCTCACCGTGGACGCCGGGGACAGAAATTAAGAAAGAAAATTTGGTACTATACGCTCTCAAAGTTCATTATCTCTCCAATGCTAAATCCTGGACGTATGTATGTCTATATAGACAGTAAAATGCTGCTTCGAAACATTGCAAACAAAAGCTACATACCTGTTGCGGCTACATAATCTGTTTTAAGGCTCGCGAACATAACAACGGATTATACTTTTGTAATACTAACTGGTCCATTGTCAAACACAGCAGGCACTGACCCAATTCAAAGTAGTTTTAAGGAAGATCATTGTTTATGTTTCCGCGGTACGGTGATGATATTGTCTTTCATTAGAAGGCTAAGCTAGCTACATTTCAAAATGAATGAATGAATGAATGAATGAATGAATGAATGAATGAATGTATTTATTCCGGCAGACATAAAAACCCCATTTCTATATGAGTTGGGGAATTGTGTTTGATGTAAGTATAAACGGAATACAATTAATTGGAAATCTTTTTCAACCCATACTCAATTGAATGCACTACAAAGACAAGATAGTTGATGTTCAAACTCATAAACTTTATTTTTTTTTGCAAATAATAATTAACTTATAATTTCATGGCTGCAACATGTGCCAAAGTAGTTGGGAAAGAACATGTTCACCACTGTGTTACATCACCTTTTCTTTTAACAACACTCAATAAACGTTTGGGAACTGAGGAAACTAATTGTTGAAGCTTTGAAAGTGGAATTCTTTCCCATTCTTGTTTTATGTAGAGCTTCAGTCGTTCAACAGTCCGGGGTCTCCGCTGTCCTATTTTACGCTTCATAATGCGCCACACATTTTTGATGGGACACAGGTCTGGACTGCCGGCGGGCCAGGAAAGTACCCGCACTCTTTTTTTACTGAGCCACGCTGTTGTAACACTTGTCTTGCTGAAATAAGCAGGGGCGTCCATGATAACGTTGCTTGGATGACAACATATGTTGCTCTAAAATCTGTATGGACCTTTCATTATTAATGGTGCCTTCACAGATGTGTAAGTTACCCATGCCTTGGCCACTAATACGCCCCTATACCATCACAGATGTTGGCTTTTGAACTTTGCGCCTACAACAATCCGAATGGTTATTTTCCTCTTTGTTCTGGAGGACACGACGTCCTCTGTTTCCAAATATAATTTGAAATGTAGACTCGTCAGACCACAGAACACCTTTCCACTTTGCATCAGTCCATCTTAGGTGAGGTTGGGCCCAGCCAAGCCGGCGGCGTTAGATGATATTGTTGATAAATGGGTTTGGCTTTGCATAGTAGAGTTTTAAATTGCACTTACAGATGTAGCGACCAACTGTAGTTACTGACAGTGTTTTTTGAAGTATTCCTGAGCCCATGTGGTGATATCCTTTACACACTGATGTTGGTTTTTGATGCAGTACCGCCTGAGGGATCAAAAGTCTGTGATATCATCGCTTACGTGCAGTGATTTCTCCAGATTCTCTGAACATTTTGATGATTTTATGCACCGTAGATGGTAAAATCCCTAAATTCCTTGCAATAGCTCATTGAGAAATGTTCTAAAACTGTTCGACAATTTGCTTACAAAGTGGTGACCCTCACCCCATCCTTGTTTGTGAATTACTTAGCATTTCATGGAAGCTACTTTTATACCCAATCATGGCACCCAACTGTTCCCAATTAGCCTGCACACCTGTGGGATGTTCCATATGTGATTTAGGGCTATATAAGTAAACATTGATTGATTGATTGATATAAGAACAAGTTTTTTCTGCTTTGAGTGTTTCAGAGTTGGACATGTGTTTTACCGAGGTGGCTAACTATGATGCGTGCAGTTTATCAAAGCAACAAACGAACAATCGGAAAATCCCCGTTACTGAGGTGGCTAACCATGATGCGTGCAGTTTATCAAAGCAACAATCAAACAATCGGAAAATTCCCGTCGTATCAATTCCTAGATATGGTCGTAACTATACTAAATGCACTGGGCATAATAAACACAACATTATTAATATTGCTACTACGGATAATTTGATCAAAAATTCCCTAAAACAGCCGACTACCTATAATATAGTTTTTTTAAACATAAGATCATTGTCTCCCAAAACGTTGTTAGTTAATGATATTATCAGAGACAACAATCTTAACGTCATCGGTCTCAGCGAAACCTGGCTTAAACCAAACGACTTTTTTGCGCTAAATGAGGCATGTCCTCCTATCTTTACACATGCGCATATTGCCCGTCCGCTTAAAAGGGGTGGGTGGGTCGCACTAATATACAACGAAAACTTTAACCTTAGTCCTAACATAAATAATAAATATAAATCGTTTGAGGTGCTTACGATGAGGTCTGTCACACCGCTGCCTCTACACCTGGCTGTTATCTACCGCCCCCCAGGGCCCTATTCGGACTTTATCAATGAATTCTCAGAGCTCGTTGCTGATCTAGTGACACACGCCGATAATATAATCATAATGGGGGACTTTAATATCCATATGAATACCCCATCGGACCAACCGTGCGTAGCGCTCCAGACTATAATTGATAGCTGTGGTCTCACACAAATAATAAATGAACCCACGCATCGCAACGGTAATACGATGGACCTAGTGCTTGTCAGGGGTATCACCGTTTCCAAAGTTACGATACTCCCGTATACTAAAGTATTGTCCGATCATTACCTTATAAAATTCGGGGTTCAGACGCATGTTCGTCAAACTAATAATAATAATAACTGCTTTAGCAGCCGCAACATTAATACGGCCACAACGACAACTCTTGCTGACCTACTGCCCTCGGTAATGGCACCATTCCCAAAATATGTGGGCTCTATTGATAACCTCACTAACAACTTTAATGACGCCCTGCGCGAAACCATTGATAACATAGCACCGCTAAAGTTAAAAAAGGCTCCAAAAAAGCGCACCCCGTGGTTTACAGAAGAAACTAGAGCTCAGAAATTATTATGCAGAAAGCTGGAACGCAAATGGCGCACGACTAAACTTGAGGTGCACCATCAAGCATGGAGTGATGGTTTAATAACTTATAAACGCATGCTTACCTTAGCTAAAGCTAAATATTACTCAAATCTCATCCACCGTAATAAAAACGATCCTAAATTTTTGTTTAGTACGGTAGCATCGCTAACCCAACAAGGGACTCCTTCCAGTAGCTCCACTCACTCAGCTGATGACTTTATGCAATTCTTTAGTAAGAAAATTTAAGTCATTAGAAAGGAGATTAAAGACAATGCGTCCCAGCTACAACGGGGTTCTATTAACACAGATACGATGGTATATACGGCGGATACTGCCCTCCAAAATAGTTTCTCTCGTTTTGAGGAAACAACATTAGAGGAATTGTTACAACGTGTAAATGGAATAAAACAAACAACATGTTTACTTGACCCTCTTCCTGGGAAACTGATCAAGGAGCTCTTTGTATTATTAGGTCCATCAGTGCTAAATATTATAAACTTATCACTTTCCTCGGGCACTGTTCCCCTAGCATTCAAAAAAGCGGTTATTCATCCTCTTCTTAAAAGACCTAACCTCGATCCTGACCTAATGGTAAACTACCGACCGGTGTCTCACCTTCCCTTTATTTCAAAAATCCTCGAAAAAAATGTTGCGGAGCAGTTAAATGAACACTTAGCGTCTAACAATCTATGTGAAACCTTTCAATCCGGTTTCAGGGCAAATCACTCCACGGAGACAGCCCTCGCAAAAATGACTAATGATCTATTGCTAACGATGGATTCTGATGCGTCATCTATGTTGCTGCTCCTCGATCTTAGCGCTGCTTTCGATACTGTCGGTCATAATATTTTATTAGAACGTATCAAAACACGAATTGGTATGTCAGACTTAGCCCTGTCTTGGTTTAACTCTTATCTTACTGATAGGATGCAGTGTGTCTCCCATAACAATGTGACCTCGGACTACGTTAAGGTAACGTGTGGAGTTCCCCAGGGTTCGGTCCTTGGCCCTGCACTCTTCAGCATCTACATGCTGCCGCTAGGTGACATCATACGCAAATACGGTGTTAGCTTTCACTGTTATGCTGATGACACCCAACTCTACATGCCCCTAAAGCTGACCAACACGCCGGATTGTAGTCAGCTGGAGGCGTGTCTTAATGAAATCAAACAATGGATGTCCGCTAACTTTTTGCAACTCAACGCCAAAAAAACGGAAATGCTGATTATCGGTCCTGCTAGACACCGAACTCTATTTATTAATACAACTCTAACATTTGACAACCAAACAATTAAACAAGGCGACACGGTAACGAATCTGGGTATTATCTTCGACCCAACTCTCTCCTTTGAGGCACACATTAAAAGCGTTACTAAAACGGCCTTCTTTCATCTCCGTAATATCGCAAAAATTCTCTCCATTCTGTCCACTAAAGACGCTGAGATCATTATCCATGCGTTTGTTACGTCTCGCCTCGATTACTGTAACGTATTATTTTCGGGTCTCCCCATGTCTAGCATTAAAAGATTACACTTGGTACAAAATGCGGCTGCTAGACTTTTGACAAGAACAAGAAAGTTTGATCACATTACGCCTGTACTGGCTCACCTGCACTGGCTTCCTGTGCACTTAAGATGTGACTTTAAGGTTTTACTACTTACGTATAAAATACTACACGGTCTAGCTCCATCCTATCTTGCCGATTGTATTGTACCATATGTCCCGGCAAGAAATCTGCGTTCAAAGGACTCCGGCTTATTAGTGATTCCCAAAGCCCAAAAAAAGTCTGCGGGCTATAGAGCTTTTTCATTTCGGGCTCCAGTACTCTGGAATGCCCTCCCGGTAACAGTTCGAGATGCCACCTCAGTAGAAGCATTTAAGTCTCACCTTAAAACTCATTTGTATACTCTAGCCTTTAAATAGACTCCCTTTTTAGACCAGTTGATCTGCCGTTTCTTTTCTTTTTCTTCTATGTCCCACTCTCCTTTGTGGAGGGGGTCCGGTCCGATCCGGTGGCCATGTACTGCTTGCCTGTGTATCGGCTGGGGACATCTCTGCGCTGCTGATCCGCCTCCGCTTGGGATGGTTTCCTGCTGGCTCCGCTGTGAACGGGACTCTCGCTGCTGTGTTAGATCCGCTTTGGACTGGACTCTCGCGACTGTGTTGGATCCATTATGGATTGAACTTTCACAGTATCATGTTAGACCCGCTCGACATCCATTGCTTTCCTCCTCTCCAAGGTTCTCATAGTCATCATTGTTACCGATGTCCCACTGGGTGTGAGTTTTCCTTGCCCTTATGTGGGCCTACCGAGGATGTCGTAGTGGTTTGTGCAGCCCTTTGAGACACTAGTGATTTAGGGCTATATAAGTAAACGATTGATTGATTGATTAGTCTTTGGTGAGCATTCCTCAACTTTATTAGTATTTATTGCCACCTTTCCCGACTTCTTTGTCACGTGTTGCTGGCATCAGTTTGAACATCAAATATGTTGTCTTTGTAGCATATTCAACTGAATATGGGTTGAAAAAGATTTGCAAATCATTGTATTCCGTTTATATTTACATCTAACACAATTTCCCAACTCATATGGAATGGGGTTTGTATACAGCAACACTTCATCACTATTTGTAATTTGACAGACATGCAGCGGCACCCACCAAAAAGGGATACGGGGAAAAAAAGCAAGAGCGCTTATCCATGTCCCGCCCCTAATTTACAATCAACTTATATGTTGGTTATATATGTTGGTTTTATAGTCCAAGTTTCAACAGCAGATTTGATGGATACATGAACATTTCAGAATAAGAATAACATATGCTGGAAAACACTTTGTTAATAGTATTGAGCGACTGGGAGATTAGCTACATCTTGCCTGGGTTTCTTTCGTCTTCTGAAGCTTTGTTTGGTGTGTTATGTCCCTTATTCCACAGTGAGTTTTTTTGCACCTGTGTCCCACAGTTGAGATAGTCCAAACAACTGGTCACAATTTTGATAGTTTCCCTATCAACACTTGGGACCATTGCAAAATTATGTGCGTCCCAAAGTCACCAGCCTTGGCGTCACTATAGACAGCGATTTTAAACTTGACAAACAAGTCAAGGGCGTTTTTAAATCGTGTTTTTATCACCTTCGTCTTTTAGTAAAGGTTAAACCGTTTTTATCTTTTAACCTTTTTGAACAGGTCGTGCATGCTTTCATTTCAAGTCGCCTGGACTACTGCAATGCACTTTGTGTTGGCATTAGCCAAAAAGCTCTTTCCTGGTTGCAGTTAGTCCGGAACGCGGCAGCATGACTTTTAACAGGGACCAGGAAACGCCACCATATAACCCCAATTCTTCAGAGTTTGCACTGGCTCCCTGTTGATTTTAGAATTGATTTTAAAACATTGCTGTTTTTTTTTTAATCTTTACATGGACTGGCACCTCAATATATCTCGGACCTCATCCAAATTTACACTCCTGCACGCGCTCTGAGGTCTGAGAGCCAGTTCCAGCTCGTGGTGCCCAAGACCAGACTTAAAACCATGGGAGACAGGGCCTTCTCTGTGGTCGGCCCTAAGCTCTGGAACACTCTGCCCCTCTATGTTTAAACTGCTTCCACAATGGAGTGTTTTAAGTCTCGTCTTAAGACCCACTTTTATTCTTTGGCTTTTAACACTACGTGAGTTGTGTGGTCCTCTGTCCTCTGTTGTCCTCTGTGTTTTTTATACACTTTGATTTCTATTTTACTGTTTTAATTGATTTTACCCTTTAAAATTGTTTATAATCATATTTATTTGTATATTGTTTTTATATTGGTTTTATATTTATTTATTTTTTGTTTTTATTCAGTCATTGGTGGAGCATAATATTGTTTTTTTAATATTGTTTTTAACATGGCTGTGCAGCACTTTGGAATCGTTCTTGTTGTTTAAATGTGCTATATAAATAAAGTGGATTGGATTGGATTTCTAACCGAAATAACGAGCCAGTCTTTGAAAGGAACCGCACCTCATGAGCCAACTTCTTTCAAAGGGTCATAAATCCCATCTCTACTTCACCTACATCTATTTAAAAATAATCGATAACTTATCTGTATATGTCTTGAGAAGCAGGAACTTAATGGTATCAGCTTTTAACAAAATATATTGCGCATCCCTAATTATTGTCATTCAACTTTGCTTCAAACAGGCTTGAGTCACAATGTTTGGTGTTTGATCCAAAAAGAGAAATGCATCAGTGAACATTACGTTTTGCTGGATGGAAGAAAAAGACCATGAGTGAAGCTCTGTGCTTTATCTCAAGGTCTTTTTATCTCGCGGCATAAACCTTATTTCTCTTCTTTATCTAGTGCCCGCCACTTGAAACTCATTCAATATTCAATCCGTGCATGAAATGTAAAAATAATTTGAACTCCAGCAGCCCGTCTAGCAAAGTAGACTGGAGTTAAAACTATGGAATATGACTGAGTCAGATGATTGCCGCTTTTGCTGTCAGGAATCTGAATCCACCCTGCATTTGTTTTGGTATTGTCATATTGTGTCTTCCTTTTGGGTGGAAGTTGAAAAAACGTGTTCAAGGATTGGTTTGTTTATGAAGCTTGATATAGTTTCTGTTATTTTAGGAGAGTTTATTGACAAGCATGACTTAGTCAATTTAATTATAGTACTTGGTAAAAGGTTTATTTTTAAGGCCAAAAATAGATATTCACTTAGTATTACTTTCTTTAAAACATTTATTCAGTATTTTTTAACTTTAGAAAGATACATGATTGACAACGATAATGATGCCAAAAAACATGAAAAAAGATGGGAAATCCTTAAAGGCTTATTATGAAAATGTAATAATGTTTATAGATATGCAACAACAGCAACATATATGCTATCTGTTGTTGTGTTCCCTTTTTTTGAGTGTACAAAATGAAAGTGTGTGTTGAATCTGACTTGGACATAATATGGACTATACACAAATGCTTTTTATGAAAATGTAATTTTGTTTTTAGCTTGTTTCCCTAATTTTTGTTGTTGTACATGGATGAGGGTGTGTGTTGCTGAGGCCCACTTTGACATTGTCTGGACTGGACCTGGTTTTAAAAACCTTTTAGACAAGTCTAATTCCATTAACAACCTGGTCTGATGAAGATAAGGTTATTTTTTATTTATTTTTTTAATAAAATAAAATGAGATTTAAAAAAAAAGGAAAACAATGACATTTTTTTTTGGATAAAAAAGAAAGTAAAATCATATAAAACAATTACATAAAAAATAGTAATTAATGACAGTGTTAGTGGACCGGCGACACACACAATCATGTGTGTTTCAGGGACTGTGTCCCTTGCAGACTGTGTTATATATGTTGTGGGAACCAGCATTTTGGTAGCAAAAAGAAACAACCCTTTTTTGTGTGAGTGGGCGTGGCTGGGTGTGAATGGGGGAGGGAGGGGTTTTCTTTGGGGGGTTGATGCACTGATGGAAAGCGTATTTTGTGTGTTTTTGTGTTGATTTAATAAAAAATAAAAAAAACTTAAAAAAAAAAAAAAAAAAAAAAAAAAAAAAGTAGACTGGAGGGGCAGGTGATTTAAGCAGACCACTTTCCTCTCCACGCTCACTCTCACCTGTCCGTCATGGACCACTTGGCCTGCAGAGCTCCATGACTTTGGATGGAAGAACAGAGTGGACGTGACTTACAATGAAAGCAGCCCGTAGCGTCACCTGTTGTAACTTCAGAGAGCCTTGAGATGATTCTAGTTCGCATGGGTCAAATGGTGGTCTGTATCTAGTCAGTACTGCATGTAATACAAATATTCTTACAAATGCTAAATAGGAGGAAATGTTTTCCATTTTAAAAGGCCCCGTTGTTGCAGATGTTTGCGAGAACAGCACGGATGACGTCGCCTGCGGCCCGGCACCGGGTTAAGCACGCTCATTATTTTTTGTAGTTTCTCTCCCGCTGGTGCGGCTGGCTTCCTGGACGTGCTGTGGTTCCTAATGGGCTTGGGCTCGCTCTGTTTTTCAGTTGTTCTCT
Organism: Nerophis ophidion; assembly: GCF_033978795.1. Taxonomy (NCBI): domain Eukaryota; kingdom Metazoa; phylum Chordata; class Actinopteri; order Syngnathiformes; family Syngnathidae; genus Nerophis; species Nerophis ophidion. The sequence goes on along the minus strand of NC_084615.1, from coordinate 43,999,131 downwards.
TTGAGGAAAAAGAGAAAGAGGGGTGGTGTACGTGACTAAGCAAGAGCGTAGTAGGTGATTTGAACAATGTTACAGGCTATACCGCTTGATTGTAAAAGTTTGTAATTGATGATTTGAGCCATGTCCATACGAAAATGGATATTTGGGGCGGTTTAGCTCGGTTGGTAGAGCGGCCGTGCCAGCAACTTGAGGGTTGCAGGTTCGATTCCCGCTTCCGCCATCCTAGTCAATGCCGTTGTGTCCTTGGGCAAGACACTTTACCCACCTGCTCCCAGTGCCACCCACTCTGGTTTAAATGTAACTTAGATATTGGGTTTCACTATGTAAAGCGCTTTGAGTCGCCAGAGAAAAGCGCTATATAAATATAATTCACTTCACTTATGTAATAAACGCATACTTATCGCTGCGTTTAGGCCTCTTGTCCGCACGCAGACGCATACTATTGTCTTTAAAAAAGCAGACTTTTACAAACACGGCACAAATGGAGACTTGTGATGACGTCATGGTTGTGCGCTGTCAATTCCAAGCTCAACAACACTGCCTTGCTGGCTTTAAGCACACTATAAGATAGTGTTGTGTCGTTCGCGAACGATTTGTTCGAACGAATTAATCTTTTGAGTGAACGTACTGTACCGAATCACTTCATGAACTGATTCGTTCCTTTCTCAGTTCAGTTGAGCTCCGCCGCATTCTGTGACTCACTGAACCCTCGACAACGGCGAACGACGCAGCCAGCTACTCATCATGGGGGCGGGGGGAAGGACTGAGCGAACAATTAGTTCACCGCGGATTAACGACATGAATCACTCAGTGAACGACAACGCCCTCTCTCTCTGTTTTGCTTGCCCCAATGCCGCTAGTGATTCTCCTCCCGTCGCGCGGATATGTTTCATGCCATTGGCATCCGTTCTCAATTCATTCTCCAAGCTAACGGCTAATGTTGACTCAAGCCACATGAAAATAAACACACACACGCGCCTTGTCCCTATTATCTCAACACATAAAATTTTTATTGCATATTTAAGTTAGTATTTCCATTTTTATATTTTTAAATGTAAGCTACAGAAATTTTAGTTTTTATGTTGGCATTTCTGGCACTTGGTTTAATATTTGTTTTGTTTTATTTAAGGTAGCCTATTTATTTTCTTTTTGTTTGCACATTTAGGTTTATATTTTCTTTGTTATATTTTTAAACGTAGGCTACAGAACATTTAGTTTTTATGTTGGCATTTTTTAATTTGTTTCATTTTGAAGGTAATTATTTTCTTTTTGTTTGCATATTTAAGTTTACATTTTCTTTGCTACAGAACATTTAGTTTTTATGTTGGCATTTGTTAAGAGTTTCTTAATTTAATATTTGTTTTTGCACTAAACAAATGAGGCCTATTTATTTAGCTGTTGATTGCAAGCATTTTAGTAGGCTATTACTATTTTTTTTTTCCCCACTTTTATTTATTTATTATTTTCCTTTCAGTGCAATAAAACATATTTAACAACCAAGACCTTTAGTCACACTTTGTTTATTGGACAGGCCGGAAACGCACACACAGTGTTTTTAAAATTAACAGGATCTCTGCTACAGCTGCAATGTCTGTTTGTGAACGTCAAGGGGAGTCCGTCAGGGCAGAGAGCGATTCACGTCTGTCGCCCTCTGGCCCACAGAACTGTAGCTGAGTGATTCAGGTTCGCTTCAAGAACCTGCAAGAACTCACTGGTTGTCGCTGAGGACGTGAATCACGTTCGCGCTGCACTCACTCACTCATTCAGAATCAGGACTCGCGATTCACAAACTTAATGACACAGAGAACTGACTGTGTCGCGGAGGAAGACGTAACATTGAGGCTCTCGTTCAGTCACTGTGCGCGTCGTTCATTGGGTGCTGATGGCTTGTGTCGTTCGCGAACTGACACACACCGAGATCTGCCGCTGGGGAAGCTGTTACTGACTGACTCATGATTCGCCGACCTGCACACAGAACTGCTGCAGCAGTAGTGATTCGGTGAACGAATCAATTTAAGGAACTGATTCTAGTGATTCAGTACAGTCAAAAGAACTGCCGATCCCATCACTACTATAAGAGGGCTTACTGTATGTTTGAACGTGAACATGCTGCGGTTTTCACTCAACATTAAGAAAAAGACACATCAAGATGGGCTTTTCAACACCCCCGCCGGCGCTAATGGCAGTCAGCTGTTTTGGATACGATCACTGTCGAACCACCACCTGATGGGCCAACTTTAACAAGCAAGACTTGTTGCCCTGTGTCATGAGAAAGGTGCAACATTAACTCCTTAGTCCTTGTTTAACGACAAATCATGAAGTTAACTTACGTGACTTGCTTCGATTTTTGTAGATGGAGCGACCGTGCTCGCCTGTAAAGAGCGACCAAGCAACTAAAAAAAAACAATGATGTGGCATTCTCCTTGTAGTGTGTACTGATGTTAAAGACAATATACACTTCATTGCACATGTACTATATCACTATATCCATGATTAATTCCTTTATAATTCCCTTAAACATGCAAAAGGGTTTCCTTGGCTCGTTAGTACTGGCTAATTCTTGAAAAATGTCACTCTTCACTGCACAAATAACACATCACCATGTTGCTAAAAATGTTATAATTCTATGAGAGTTGGGTTTCAGCAGCAAAGGCGTGCATTCACTCTTTAATAATGTTCCCAGGATTCTGTTTACGTGCACGCTGGTTTTAAAGATAATGTGCACGTCATTGTATGTCTAAAGCAGGGGTGGGCATTACGTCGATCGCGATCGACTGGTCGATCTCGGGGGGTGTGTCAGTCGATCTCAAGCCAGGCATTAAAAAATATACATAAAAATGAACAATCATCAATCATACCAAGACTTCACTTTCGTCAGTTGTTTGACATTCTCGGCACCCGAGGATCTTGTGAGATGACGCTGGCTGCTGCGAGCTCATATTTAAGAAAAAAATCACTAACAGGGCGGACGCAGAGAAACACATTTTATTTCTAGAGACTCCGTACCTACTGTCAAAACTCTAAAGACCGACTGCACAGTTCCTGTCTTCACCATAAAAGACCTGTTTCATCCTGCCTGTGCTAACAAAATAAGAGTCTCAGAAAGCTAGCGTGCACAAGCTAGCAAGCTACGGAGTTTGATGCCAATGTATTTCTCCCCCGCCCTCAGCGACCGCTTTCTCACTTGCTTGCCCACCCGCACACTCACTGACGTCACTCACCTGCTGCCAGACATTAAAGGGCCACACACATATGCTACTCTCATAACAAAGTGTTTAAAAACGAGTATGCAAGTTGGACAAATGAGATGCCAAATCCAACCACTTTCATGTGGTATTGGACAGAAAGGAGGACTTTTTTTTTCCTCCATTTGAAAATGCGGACGTTATCAGCACCACTGTCTAATTCCAATCAATGCAAGTCATCAGAATCAAATACACCAACTTATATTCTTGTCTTCATGAAAGAAAGGAATTTATGTGTGTTAAACATGCTTGTATTATCATTAAACACCATTAACTTGTTAACAAAAATGTCTCTTTCATAAATAAATAAATATAAATTATAAATAGGAATGAGGTAGATCTCCTCGACTTGGTCAATTGAAAAGTAGCTCACCTGCAGAAAAAGTGTGAGCGCCCCTGGTCTAAAGTATATCAAAATAAACACAACAGGAGGTGTAATGCTGCTTTTTCCAGGCTTCTGATTGGACAAAACGTGCATGACAGCAGGTGTATGCTTTTGTGTGTCGACATAGACAGTTTTGAAACTACACTTGTGTTGATGGAAATTGTCGATCATAGTCCCACTCAGCCTTCCCGGTAAGGTTAATTCAGGTGTACTGAAGAGGAGGCTACGCCGGATAGTGGAACCTCGGATTCAAGAGGAACAGTGTGGTTTTCGTCCTGGTCGTGGAACTGTGGACCAGCTCTATAATCTCAGCAGGGTTCTCGAGGGTGCATGGGAGTTTGCCCAACCAGTCTACATGTGCTTTGTGGACTTGGAGAAGGCATTCGACCGTGTCACTCGAGAAGTCCTGTGGGGAGTGCTCAGAGAGTATGGGGTATCGGACTGTCTTATTGTGGCGGTCCGCTCCCTGTATGATCAGTGCCAGAGCTTGGTTCGCATTGCTGGCAGTAAGTCGGACACGTTTCCAGTGAGGGTTGGACTCCGCCCAAGGCTGTCCTTTGTCTCCGATTCTGTTCATAACTTTTATGGACAGAATTTCTAGGCACAGTCAAGGCGTTGAGGGGTTCCGGTTTGGTGGCCGCGGGATTAGGTCTCTGCTTTTTGCAGAGGTTGTGGTCCTGATGGCTTCATCTGGCTGGGATCTTCAGCTCTTACTGGATCGGTTCGCAGCCGAGTGTGAAGCTACCGGAATGAGAATCAGCACCTCCAAGTCCATGTCCATGGTTCTCGTCCGGAAAAGGGTGGAGTGCCATATCCGTGTTGGGGAAGAGACCCTGCCCCAAGTGGAGGAGTTCAAGTACCTAGGAGTCTTGTTCACGAGTGAGGGAAGAGTGGATCGTGAGATCGACAGGCGGATCGGTGCGGCGTCTTCAGTAATGCGGACGTTGTACCGATCCGTTGTGGTGAAGAAGGAGCTGAGCCGGAAGGCAAAGCTCTCAATTTACCGGTCGATCCACGTTCCCATCCTCACCTATGGTCATGAGCTTTGGGTCATGACCAAAAGGATAAGATCACGGGTACAAGCGGCCGAAATGAGGTTCCACCGCCGGGTGGCGGGGCTCACAGAGATGGGGTGAGAAGCTCTGTCAACCGGAAGGAACTCAAAGTAAAGCCGCTGCTCCCTCACATCGAGAGGAGCCAGATGAGGTGGTTCGGGTATCTGGTCAGGATACCACCCGAATGCCTCCCTAGGGCGGTGTTTAGGGCACGTCCCACCGGTAGGGCGCCACTGGGAAGACCCAGGACACGTTGGGAAGACTATGTGTCCCGGCTGGCCTGGGAACGCCTCAGGATCCCCCGGGAAGAGCTAGACAGAGTGGCTGGGGAGAGGGAAGTCTGGGCTTCCCTGCTTAGGCTGCTGCCCCCGCGACCTGACCTTGGATAAGCCGAAGAAGATGGATGGATAGATTGAACATGTGGAAAGAGAAAGTCAGCGGATATTAACAGTAAATTAACAAGTAGATTAATAATTAATTTTCAACCACTTGTCCTTAATAATTTTGACAAAATAATAGAATGGAAAATGACGCAATATGTTACTGCATATGTCAGCAACTAAATTAGGAACCTTTGTTTGCTTAATTACTAATAAAAGACAAATTGTCTTGTATGTTCACTATTTTATTTAGGGACAAACGTGCAATGAGAAACATATGTTTAATATACCCTAAGACTTTTTGTTAAAATAAAGCCAATAATGAAATTTTTTGTGGTCCCCTTTATTTAGAAAAGTACCCAAATCATTTTGGAACCGGTACCAAAATATTGATATCGGGACGACACTACCCGATCATGGGGTCACATGTGTGATAAGCTGCCGAGTCCAGCCAATCTTAACCACAGCCGTGTTTACATGCTAAAGATTGTACTCGCATGATATTCCTTCAAAAGGGATGCACGTTCCGGGAGACACAATTACATTTCCAGATGCCTTGCAGGAAATGTATGAATTCCAGGAGGGTGCATGTTTTGTCAGACAACCAGCTTCAATTGGAGAGCAAACTGCAACCAACGTGTCGTCAATACACAGTGCGAAGTCATTTCAAAGTTATTACTCCTCACTATTATGTTGGAAAAACGATGAGGTGGCGACTTGTCCAGGGTGTACCCCGCCTTCCGCCCGATTGTAGCTGAGATAGGCGCCAGCGCCCCCCGCGACCCCGAAAGGGAATAAGCGGTAGAAAATGGATGGATGGATGGATAAACTGAGTTTCTTCCAAGTTTCATTAGCAGTGGAGGACTAGAAGAAAAGGAACGGCTAAGCATACTACACACAGATGCTACCATCGAAAACTTCAATATAAAGTAGGAGTGATCGATCCGGATGTTGATACTATCAATACCTGAGGTCTGATTTACTAAGATCCAAATACCAGGCGCTAGACAGGTTTACACTAAATAAAAAAGCGTGTATGAGTGGTTGGGTTACGTGTGATCTACTAACACTGTTTGTGCAATTGAAAAGTGGTGCAGAACGCCTTATTAAAATGAGGATTGTGTGTGCTTTTACCACAGAAATTCTCAGCACATTCATGTTATCAGGCTCATACCTGCGTGTGATCTGTTGAGCCAGCAACACCTTTTGTGAATCGAAATTTTAGACAACAGATATATATGCACACTGACACTTAATTCTACGCGCACGGCTGTGGATGGCATCACCAGCGCATTTGTGCAACTAAAATGAGTCAAACGCAAGACAATACACAATGAAAGAGATGTTTTTGTTTAGGAGGTAAATTATAACAATATATTTCCTAAATAAAAAGAAGGATCAATATTTGAGCAAGTCACCCAGCAGCTATAAAATTATATAAAAGAAAATTACTGAATACACCAGTGGTTCTCAACCTTTTTTCAGTGATGTACCCCCTGTGAACATTTTTTTAATTTAAGTACCCCCTAATCAGAGCAAAGCATTTTTGGTTGGAAAAAAGAGATAAAGAAGTAAAATACAGTACAATGTCATCAGTTTCTGATTTATTAAATTGTATAACAGTGCAAAATATTGCTCATTTGTAGTGGTCTTTCTTGAACTATTTGGAAAAAAAGATAGAAAAAAAACTAAAAACTTGTTGAAAAATAAACAAGTGATTCAATTATAAATAAAGATTTCTACACATAGAAGTAATCATCAACTTAAAGTGCCCTCTTTGGGGATTGTAATAGAGATCCATCTGGATTCATGAACTTAATTCTAAACATTTCTTCTCATAAAAAGAAATCTTTAACATCAATATTTATGGAACATGTCCACAAAAAATCTAGCTGTCAACACTGAATATTGCATTGTTGCATTTCTTATCACAGTTTATGAACTTGCATTCATATTTTGTTGAAGTATTATTCAATAAACATATTTATAAAGGATTTTTGAATTGTTGCTATTTGTAGAATATTTGAAAAAAAATCTCACGTACCCCTTGGCATACCTTCAAGTACCCCTAGGGGTACGCATACCCCCATTTGAGAACCAGTGGAATAGACGATATGTCTAATACGGTATTATTTTATTTCTGACCTTCCAAAATGTTGACATAGACACATAGGACGGAGGATTCTTGTCTGTCTTCGCAGCGCGAGCACTGATCCTGCAGCCGTTTGTCATACTGTGTCAGTTTGCAGAAAAAGTGAGAAATAAAACACAAGATATACCTCGCAAAACGGTGACGAGTGTTAATAAATCACATTACGCGTGATAAATAATTAGATTTTCATTTTCTCCTTCCAGTATTGTGGGCGTCTTGAGGGTCAGCATATATTTTGCATATTAATGAAGACAAGAAATGTAAAAAAGATTGCACGCTTTATTCAGACGCAATCCACTTTTCACACGTTTAGTAGATCAACTTTTTTATAAGAAGACTTTGACGGCAATACCCAAATGATTTAAATGGGAGCCAATAGTAGTTTTAGCCCTCGCCACTTTATGTTGTTAAAAAATGTGAGTAGCGTTCAATACCATGAATTAAAAAGTAAAAAATAATTTACAACAATACTAGCAAACTATATATTTCTTATATATAATTTATATATTTATTGTATTTGCTTTGTAAAAACAGTGTGATTGTGTGTAGTTCTTGGCTAAAAAACATGTCAAATTATTGGACTGGGATGGGAATGAGGTAGATAGTTTCATGAGGTAGATTTAAAGCAGGCATTAACTTACAATAGATAGGGCTGCCAAAGTTAACACGATAATAACAAGTCAATGCTAATTTTCTTTAGTGGTGTCATGTGTGACTGTCGGCCCACACCTTAATGAGGAAAATACACTGGCTCCGCATCCACAAGCAGGAAGAAACACCAAGCAAAAAAATGGACAAAAAAAGAGCAAACTGACTGACAAGGCTAGTCTCAAAAGACCTGCCAGCTCTCCTGACAAGACCAAAGCCATCCACATTTTCCGCAAGCCAAGTCATCCCTTGAGCAAGTCGTGTCCCAAATGCCAACTGCCAGCAGCTAGCTGCTCACCAATGCAAAGAAAAATTATTTACTATACATTTTACTATAGATAATTTTTTATAGTAAGTTTATTTTTAAAGTGAGAGTTTGTTGGAAGGGGTAAGCATGTGTAGTAAAATGTATAGTATAAAACAAATCAGTTGTCCAGTAGTTAAAGTGAAAAAGTTAAAATACCACTGATAGTCTCACACACACGCGCATACACACACACACACACACACACACACACACACACACACACACACACACACACACACACACACACTAAGTGTGGTGAAATTAACTTATGCATTTGACCCATCCCCTTGTTCCAACCCCTGGGAGGTGCGGGGAGCAGTGAGCAGCAGCGATGACCTCACTCTGGAATCATTTTGGTCATTTAACCACTAATTCCAACCCTTGATGCTGAGTGCCAAGCAGGAAGGTAACAGGTCCCCTTTTTAAAGTCTTTGGTATGACCCAGCGGGGATTTGAACTCACTACCTACCGATCTCAGGGCGGACACTCCAACCACAACGCCATTGAGTGTGTGAATTGTGTGAATTATATTTATATAGCGCTTTTTTCTCTAGTGACTCAAAGCGCTTTACATAGTGAAACCCAATATCTAAATTCCATTTAAACCAGTGTGGGTGGCACTGGGAGCAGATGGGAAAAGTGTCTTGCCCAAGGACACAACAGGAGTGACGGGGATGGTGGAAGCGGGGATTGAACCTTGAACTTTCAAGTTGCTGGCATGGCCAATCTACCAAACGTACTCTACGGTTGGTAGAGTACTCTACAGTCTTTTCCATACATTACAGGGCCTGCCACAAATTAATTTAGACCGTTAAGGAATTGATTTGGCAATAGCTGCTCTTTAACACATTACAACAGGACTACGTAGCCTTGTCTTTCCAAGTCTGTGGCATCGTAAATCCATTTTTTTTAACACACGTGTAACATTAGCATTTTCCAGTCTTACGAGAAACTACAATTGCTCTTTTCAACGAGCAGCGGGTCCATAAAAAAAAGGAAAGCACTGAACAGGCTTGGTAGATAGTATGTTGATAGTAGTGTAATAAAAGGTGAAAATGTGTCTAAGATACGTTCATTAAAAAAAAAAAAAATTCTATCTGCGATTTATCACAATTAATTACAAATCAACTACGGACATTGCAATAATTATGATTGAATAATTGAATCCTTTGAAAGCCCTACTTAAAGGCCTACTGAAATGAGATTTTCTTATTCAAACGGGGATAGCAGCTCCATTCTATGTGTCATACTTGATCATTTCGCGATATTGCCATATTTTTGCTGGAAAGATTTAGTAGAGAACATCCACGATAAAGTTCGCGACTGGAGAAAAGCCCTGCCTCTACCGAAAGTCGCAGACGATGAAGTCACATGTTGATGGCTAATCACACATTTACATTGATTTTATTGGGAGCCTACAACAAAAACAGCTGTTTCGCAACTTCTGGTCGCTAATAAAACAGCGAGAAAAAGACAATTTCCCCATTAATTTGAGCGAGGATGAAAGATTCGTGTTTGAGGATATTGATAGCGACGGACGAGAAAAAAACAAAAACAAAAAAAAAAAAAAAAGTTAAAAAAAAAACGCGATTGCATTGAGACGGATTAATATGTTTTTAGACACATTTACAAGGATAATTCTGGGAAATCCCTTATCTTTCTATTGTGTTGCTAGTGTTTTAGTGAGTTTAACAGTACCTGATAGTCGGAAGTGTACGTCCACGGCCGGGTGTTGACGCGCAGTGTCTCAGGGAAGTCGATGGCAGCTGTATGGACGGCACAAGCTCAGTTGATATCCGGTAAGAAGCGACTTTTTAACCCCAATTTTCTCACCGAATCCTGCTGGTTGACATTCGGTTGGGATCCATGTCCGCTCTGATCCATAGTAAAGTTTCACCTCCGTGAATTTTAAACAAGGAATCACCGTGTGTTTGTGAGGCTAAAGGCTAAAGCTTCACAACCCCGTCTTTCTACTTTGACTTCTCCAATATTAATTGAACAAATTGCAAAAGATTCAGCAACACAGATCTCCAAAATACTGTGTAATTATGCCGTTAAAGCAGACGACTTTTACCTGTGTGTGTGCGCAGCGCTCATATTCATAACAGCCCGGGACGTCAAGCGTACACGTCATCATTACGTGACGTTTTCAAGAGAAAACTCACGGGAAATTTAAAATCGCAATTTAGTAAACTAAAAAGGCCGTATTGGCATGTGTTGCAATGTTAATATTTCATCATTGATATGTAAAGTATCAGACTGTGTGGTGGGTAGTAGTGGGTTTCAGTAGGCCTTTTTTCCAGAAAACAGAGGTGAGTTTGCCTGGTAGGTTGAACACTAGCCATTAGCCTGTTGCACCTTCGATTTGCTGCCATTTGTAATTCAGTTTTCATAACCTCCTTAAAAGGTAGCTTGTTTGCAGTCTATTTTTTTTTTGTCGGAGTTACAAGTTTTAAAGAAAACTAAACACGTGTCCACTGTTCTCAGGAGAATAGCTCCAACATCTATCTACTGGTGACCCACTAAGAAAGATGAATCTGTAGGTAAGTAAGGCAACGTCCAAAGAGAAATGGCCCACATTGCGTCAAAAGACAGTCGGGGTCACACAGACGGAGACGGAACACTGAGGGATGACAGGAGTGACAAAACAACAAAAAGAAAAGTGTAGGAGGTCTGTGGCTGATAGTGGCTATCAGCCACAGCCACGCTCCACCAAGCATCCGAGCTGCAGATAAAGGCTGCAGGAGGCTTGGCTCTATACATTGGACTCGGTAAAAAAAAAAACTCACACCCTGCAGCACGCTGGTTGACAAACAGCTATATGCATTAAAAGACAAAAAGGTCTATTGTGTTGTCCTAGTGGAGTATCTGCAGTGTTCAGGCACTGTAAACACAGAGAGCATGTTCCTCTCCTCCCAATCAAATCAGCCTTGTCGCGCACACACACACACACACACACACACACACACACACACACACACACACACACACACACACACACACACACACAAACACACACAAACACACACGCTGACAGATGGAGTGCAACCAGGGACTGTGAAAGGAGAGGAGTGGGCTCATGCTTTGACAGATAGCAGAGCAGAGCGGGATGACAAGGCAAGCAAAGCTGCTGGTTTCATCCGTCCATCACGCCGCCTTGTTCACGTCGCCCGCTCTCTCTAAGGAGCTTCTCTTTGACGAGATGTCTCACCTGTCCTCTCTGCGGACATCCTCCTCCTTCACTCCTCCTCATCCTTGCCTTTCCTGTCTTTGAATGGCGGCGTCGCACGTGCATGCCAAACGCAGCACGTGCACACGCTAAACAACGCCCCCGCCATGCTTCCATCCACCGCCTGTGCAGTGGAGTCTGCTCTTCCATCTGTGGAGCTTCCTTCAGGCCTTTTCTTCTTTGTCGCCATAGGAACACCTAAAATCACTTTTAGTCCTTGCAAATGCTAGACCAGCACACTCGTAGAAAAAGTATTTAATTGGTCCTCAAAGGGTACAAAGTCTCATAAATGGGGCGGTACTTTGGACAGTTCTATTCTTCTACCCTTGATTTTGAGGTACTTGTCCATTTCTGATCATGTAAACGTGCTGTATGGTTTCTTTGCATTATGTCTTCTGGGATGGAGATGGACTCCAACAGCAACAAATAAAGTACATCGTTAAAATGACTGTTAATAATTAACAAAACACAGACTGACTGCACTCTCTGAAAAAAGCCTATAGTTTTTTTTTAATCAGTAAAAAGTGTTGTACCCTTTAGAACAGACCTGGGCAAATTAAGGCACAGGGTCCACATGCGGCCCGTTAAAGGCCTACTGAAATGAGATTTTCTTATTTAAAACGGGGAATGCAGGTCCATTCTATGTGTCATACTTGATCATTTTGCGATATTGCCATATTTTTGCTGGAAGGATTTAGTAGAGAACATCCACGATAAAGTTTGCAACTTTTGGTCGCTAATAAAAAAGCCTTGCTTGTACCGGAAGTCGCAGACGATGACGTCACAAGGGTGAGGGCTCCTAACGCCCTCACATTATTTATAATGGGAGCCTCCAGCAGCAAGACTTGTTCGGACCGAGAAAAAAACAATTTCCTCATTAATTTGAGCGAGGATGAAAGATTCCTGGATGATGATATTGATAGCGATGGACTAGAAAAAAAAAAGTTGATTGCATTGGGACAGATTCAGATGTTTTTAGACACATTTACTAGGACAATTCTGGGAAATCCCTTATCTTTCTATTGTGTTGCTAGTGTTTTAGTGAGATTAAATAGTACCTGATAGTCGGAGGGGTGTGTCCACGGGTGTCTTGACACCAGTCTCTGAGGGAAGTCGACAGCAGCTGCGCTGCATGGTCGGCGCAAGCTCAGCTGATTTCCGGTAAGAGGCGACTTTTTACCACAATTTTCTCAGCGAAACCTGCCGGTTGACAAGTGGTCGGGAACCATGTTCGCTTGACCGCTCTGATCCATAGTAAAGCTTCACCTCCGGGAATTTTAAACAAGGAAACACCGTGTGTTTGTGTGGCTAAAGGCTAAAGCTTCCCACCTCCATCTTTCTACTTTGTCTTCTCCATTAATTGAACAAATTGGAAAAGATTCAGCAACACAGATGTCCAGAATACTGTTTAATTGTGCGATGAAAAGAGACGACTATTAGTCGCAAATGGTGCTGCGCTAATATGTCCTCTACAGTCCGTAACGTCACGCGCACGCGTCATCATTCCGCGACGTTTTCAACAAGAAACTCCGCGGGAAATCTAATTTAAAATTCTAATTTAGTAAACTAAAAAGGCCGTATTGGCACGTGTTGCAATGTTAATGTTTCATCATTGATATATAAACTATCAGACTGCATGGTCGGTAGTAGTGGATTTCAGTAGGCCTTTAAGCTTTTTAATCTGGCCTGCCGAACATTCTCAAATATTTTTTTTTAGATCTTTAAGATGGAAACTGTAGCTGCCATTATGATCTGCAGTGATGTTTTCTAATGACCGTAAGTCTTCAACTGCACAAAGTATTTCAATGGTTGGAATCTGTGCTTTTGGATGATATACCAGTTACTATGGTAATCTAATTAGTTATTATGGTCATCTAACTAGTTACTATGGTAATCTACGTCACAAGAGCTCAGACGAGTCACCAAGCAGTGTGGGTGGGAAGCGTTACCACAGACGCGGTAGGAGATTTTCACAACAAAGTTCTAAAGCTTAGTAATGTATCAGATATATAAGATTGTAGGTGGGTTTATTTTGTACCCTTCGCATACATGTTTCACTGTTTGTTGCATTTTTGTTGCGTTTCACCTGATTGTAAAATATGTCAATCAAAAGTGTGTGTGACATTCATATTTTGTCAATATTCAGTGTTTTATCGTTCATACAAAAATGTAAAATTCCATTACGTTTTTAAGGCGGTCTGTCATAACGTTTTTAGCATTCAATCAGACATTGTTGTGAGGTTTTGTATTAGTGTTCCTAAAAATAAATATACCGGCCCCCAGACACATTTTTTTCTCTAAATGTGGCCCAATCAAAATAATTGCCCAGGGCTGCTTTAGAGTTAGGCCGTGTCTCCTGATGACACAGGACCAATAGATACCCTTTTTAACTGCATTGTAGACATCAAGTCATGGATGGAAGTGAATTTCGTACAGCTCAACCAAGACAGAAGAAAGGTTTTAGTGTAGGCCCTGATGGCCAAAGAGAGAAACTTTTACAATATTACAAACTTTTTAAACTAACACAATCCATAAAAGATCTGGGCGTGATTTTTGACTCCGAGCTGACTTTTATCCCACATATTAAAATTATGACAAAAATTGTTTTTTATCATCCTAAAAACATTAGCAGAGTCCGCCCATTCATCTCTCAGTCCAACTCGGAGGTGCTAATGCACGCTCTTATTTCCTGTCGTCAACACTACTGTGATGCTTTGCTCTCTGCCCTTGCCCATATCAGAAGTATAGAATTATTAGAAATCTCAGCTGCACGCGTGCTGACAAGGACCAGAGGGCGGGAGCACATTACACCAGTTTTAAAGTCGCTTTATTGGCTTCAGGGTCGATTTTAAAGTTCTATTATTAGTTTTTAAATGTCTTAATGGCCTTGCGCCTTCTTATCTGTCTGACCTGCTTTTACCGTATCAACACTTGAGGATCCCGAGGTCTTCTGGCACTGGCTTTTTATCTTTACCAAATACCAGAACAAAGACCCACAGTGCGGCAGCATTTAGCCACTATGGCCACCACCTGTGGAACAGTCTGCCAGAGAGCCAAAGGACTGCAGGGGACGTTGATATTTAAAAAAAAAAAAGGCTTTTTCAATCAGGCTTTATTACTGATCATCTTAAACTCTTGTTTTTAAAAATGTTTTATTGTGTTGTTTTTCATCTTAGTAATAATCCATCCATCCATCCATCTTCTTCCGCTTATCCGAGGTCAGGTCGCGCGGGCAGCAGCCTAAGCAGGGAAGCAGCCTAAGCAGGGAAGCCCAGACTTCCCTCTCCCCAACCACTTTGTCTAGCTCTTCCCGGGGGATCTTAAAGCGTTCCCAGGCCAGCCGGGAGACATAGTCTTCCCAACGTGTCCCGGGTCACCTACCGGTCGGACGTGTCCGTAACACCTCCCTGGGGAGGCGTTCTGGTGGCATACTGACCAGATGCCCGAACCACTTCATCTGGCTCCTCTCGATGTAGAGGAGCAGCGGCTTTACTTTGAGCTCCTCCCGGGTGACAGAGCTTCTCACCCTATCTCTAAGGGAGAGCCCCGCCACCCGGCGCAGGAAACTCATTTTGGCCGCTTATACCCGTGATCTTATCCTTTCGGTCATGACCCAAAGCTCATGACCATAGGTGAGGATGGGAACTTAGATCGACCGGTAAATTGAGAGCTTTGCCTTCCGGCTCAGCTCCTTCTTCACCACAACGGATCGATACAGCGTCCGCATTACTGAAGACGATCCGCTTGTCGATCTCACGATCCACTCTTCCCTCTCTCGTGATCAAGACTCTAAGGTACTTGAACTCCTCCACTTCGGGCAAGATGTCCTCCCCAACCCGGGGATGGCACTCCACCCTTTTCCGGGCGATAACCATGGACTCGGACTTAGAGGTGCTGATTCTCATCGTAGTCGCTTCACACTCGGCTGCAAACCGATCCAATGAGAGCTGAAGATCTTGGGCAGATGAAACCATCAGGACCACATCCTCTGCAAATAGCACAAATCTAATCCTGCAGCCACCAAACCAGATACTCTCAACGCCCTGACTGCGCCTAGAAATTCTGTCCATTGAAGTTATGAACAGAATCGGTGACTCTCATTGGAAACGGGTCCGACTTACTGCCAGAAATGCTGACCAAGCTCTGACACTGATCATACAGAGAGCGGACCGCCACAATAAGACAGTCCGATACCCCATACTCTCTGAGCACGCCCCACAGGACTTCTTCAAGTGCACAAAGCACATGTAGACTGGTTGGGCAAACTCCCCTGCACCCTCAAGGACCCTGCCGAGAGTATAGAGCTGGTCCACAGTTACACGACCCGGACAAAAACCACACTGTTCCTCTTGAATCCGAGGTTTAACTATCCGGCGTAGACTCCTCTCCAGTACACCTGAATAGATCTTACCGGGAAGGCTGAGGAGTGTGATCCCACAATAGTTGGAACACACCCTCCAGTTCCCCTTCTTAAAGAAAGGAACCACCACCCTGGTCTGCCAATCCAGAAGTACCGCCCCGGATGTCCACGCGATGTTGCAGAGTCCCCACAGCATCCAGAGACTTAAGGAACCCAGGGCGGATCTCATCCACCCCCAGGGCCTTGCCACCGAGGAGCTTTTTAACTACCTCGGCAACCTCAGCCCCAGAAATAGGAGAGCCCACCACAGATTCCCTAGGCACTGCTTCCTCATAGGAAGACGTGTTGGTAGGATTGAGGACGTCTTCGAAGTATTCCTTCCACCGATCCACAACATCCGCAGTCGAGGTCAGCAGAACACCATTCGCACCATACACGGTGTTGACACTGCATTGCTTCCCTTTCCTGAGGCGGCGGATGGTGGTCCAGAATCGCTTCGAAGCTGTCCGGAAGTCGTTTTCTATGGCTTCCTCGAACTCCTCCCATGTACGAGTTTTTGCCACCGCGACCGCTGAAGCCGCACACCGCTTGGCCTGTTGGTACCTGTCTGCTGCCTCCAAAGTCTTTTGAGCCAAAAGAGCCCGATAGGACTCTTTCTTCAGCTTGACGGCATCCCTCACCGCTGGTGTCCACCAGCGGGTTCTAGGGTAACCGCCACGACAGGCACCAACATAATTGTTATTATTTTAATGCTACATTCCTTTTAACCTATTAATGTATTATTTATATTGTATTTTTACATATATTTTATCATATGTTTTACAGTATGTTAAATGGCGTTCATTTTATTTATTCTTCAGTGTGGATGCCTCAAAGGTGGCATTTTTCTTCAAATGCTTAGTGCAATGCCATATTTTGTTTAAGATGTTTTATTATGTTAGTTTTCTCTCATGAAGTCTGCAGTTAGTAATAATCAGTGATGTTGATGGGGAAAAAGCCAACATCGTGATGCGTTCTAGAAATTAATGTGCTATGTATGCTTAAAATGATAAAAAAATGTAAATATTGTTATTGTACATGTCCCTGTTACTACATTACATATATACCTACATAATGTATATGAAACCTTAATGGAGGAGTTTAGATGTTTTTCAAGGGCTTGATAGGCAGTATAGAGCAGCTCCTCTATTGTAAGTGGACTTTTGATCGCATTTTTTAATATTTAGAATGCATTAAAAAAAATAAATCCATTGTCATGTCTTTTATGATTGTGAATGATAGATTTCCTCAAAAACTGCACTTCCCCTTCAAAAGGACTCCATCTTTACATGAACGGAAATAATAAAACTGAACTATTTAAATTAAAACATGTTCCTGACAGTGGAACAGAGTCAAATAAAATTAAATCTCGCTCCAACTTCTACAATTTAAGTGTACATACGGAATCAAATGAACCCAATAAGGGTCCATTACTATTAACTTTCATCTAGCAGGGGGACACCCTAGTACTCTCTTTGTCTGTATTTATTTTAATGTGCCTTTTCTTTGGCCCACCCCTATAATGTTATTCATTTTCTCTGCCTACAATGAATAAAAAACGCATCTGTCTATATCTTGACATAAAAACAATGACTATTATCAACAGTTGTTTGGGAACAGTTGATAATAGTTATGTGCAGTAAAAATTTAAACTCAGCTCACCTTACTTAATGTGTGTTCCTAAATGTGTGTTGCACGTCTTCCATGTCGAGAGCAGTTTAGATTTGGGCTTAGAAGGTAAACAACTAAATTTAATGTTTTGTGCAGTGTTTTATCCAAACGCATATATTTATCCGAATGTGGCCAAGTAGATGCATTGTGGGTTTCCTGGACATCATCTACATCGCTAAAAGAAAAATCTATGGAAGACAATCCCTCTGCCATGTTCTACTAGGTTTCTTTCTGTTAAAAACCGCCCGCTTGAATACTCCCTCTTCTCTCCTTCGACTCGCTCCTCGTCATTTGGGATGTGCATGTCTGTTGTGATTTCCCTTCCTGGTTTGATGACCCGCCCTATCTTGCCTCTGATTGGTCTGTCCGTAATGTGTTGCCCTGATCTTAACCAATCGTGACTCATCATAGTAAACCAACCAATAATCAAGGATGTTTTCCGGTATATTTTTGTCCCATGCCTATAGAATTGCGCTGGTCCAGTTCTCTCTTTTCCCTCTCTCTTCTTTTGTAGCTTGTAGCTAAGCTACAGGGGTCTAAAAATAGCTAAACTACTGAAATCGCTACTCATTTAAAAGGTAGCAAATCTACTAACAAGCTACTGGGAAATGTAGTTAAGCTATGTAGCTTTGCTACATAAAACGAGCTACCGCCCAACACTGGTCTTGTCTTTGGCATGGTGCCCTCAAAATTTCCACTTTTCTTCTGTTGGCTTCCAAAATTCAGGAACATACTAGTATTTTTGGGGGAACCCAAGATGACTTGAAGTCAAGAGGTGAAAGTCCAGACAAAACCCATAATAAGTACATTGCACATACTCACACAGGACTCTCACAACATGCTTCTATTCAATCATCAAGTAGTTTGTTCGTGGCGAACAAGACGTGTGTCCTTGTCTTCACTCTGTCTGTACAAGAAAGTAATTTTTTAAGGTTTTTATAGCAATGACACAAACTCAAAAGGTATTGCTCAAAGGTGTATCTCTAGCCTCGACACATCTTTCAAATGGAAACCTGTGTTGAACATCACAGATGCTCGTACAGAAGCTCTTAGTTGAAAAGTATTTTGAGAATCGGCGCCGGTGGCAGGAAGAGAGCAATGCCGACACTCGTCATTTTCTACTTCACCTAACCAAACGCCTCCTCCAACGTCTTTCCACAAGCCTTTTGATGTCGGGACAAAGCAGGAGGTAGAAAGGAATTCATTTATCATTCTCTTTCTTTCCCTCCGTGTGTGTCAGGTCCTCCCCTGGAGGTATCCCTAAACTCGTTCTGGTTATCCTTTCACCTGACATGCTTTCTGACATCGACATGATTGAGGAGTTTAAACACAAGGCAGGGAAAGCACAGTACTAGCATTAAACAAAGTTCAAGATTTGTTTCTCTGGAGGGATTTTTGCTTAACAGTGTAAACTATGGTTGGGTATCGTTTAGGGACGTGCCGATCGATCAGTGTCGACCGACTTTTGTTAAAAAGTCAGTCATCGCCATTGACGATTAACACCTTTCAAAGATGATCTTCTCCTGCTATCACTGTCCTTATTTTTTGTACCATGACTGACCAGCGGCTAGCGGCTAGCGGCTAATTATGTGTCTCTATACAGGGTGTGCAACAACCCGCTCCCCTAAACCAATAATAATCACCTCCATTATGTAAAAAAAACAAACTGCATTTCTTAGTATCTTAAGTGTAATTATCAAGTATAGCGCTAAACATCTTACACACCGAGAGCGAGCCACGAGCCGGTATGCTAATCGCTGAGCTAGCTGCCTGTAAACAACACCATAAAAAGCACTTAGTAAAGTTTAAGAAGTGTCGATGGTAGCAGAAAGTAACTATCTTCAAGCCAGGGGTCGGGAGCTTTCTTGGCTGAGAGAGCCATGAGAGCCAAATATAGGCACCAGCGGTTCCCGCGACCCCACAGGGAATAAGCGGTAGAAATGGATGGATTTCTGTGAGAGCCATTTAATATTTTTTAACACAAATAAATGCATGCATTTTTAAGTAAGACCAACATTTTTAGGGTACAATAAGACATTCTTTTTATTAACATTGTTATTCTGAAGCTTATCAAAAATAAATACAATTCTACAAACCATTAATGAGACTTCTTGAACAGGTGTGGTAGAAAACAAATGGATGGATTAAAATGCATGAGAATGTTTTATATTTTGAACGTTATTTTTAACACAGTGATTACCAGCGGAATTATTAATTACTTAACGTGTTAACTAATGTCAGCTAAGATTTATCCGAGAGCCAGAAGCCTTTTTTTTATTTATTTTTTCTTTGTCATGAAAAAGGGACGTTTTTGTCATGAAAAAGGGAGGTTTTTGTGGTTGCTGCACTAATTGTAAGTGTATATTGTGTTTTTTATGTTGATTTAATAAAAAAAAAAAATTAAAAAAAATGTTTTTTGTTTTGTTTTGTTTTAATAAAAATTAATAAAAAATTATTCTGCGGCCCAGTACTAATCAGGCCACGGCCCGGTGTTTGGGGACCACAGCTCTAATGGGCTGAGGTTGTCAGGATTATTTGATGACGAACCCCAAGATGCAGAGATGGAGGTAGGCATGGAATGTGAAAACGTATTTAATTAAATACAAAGACAAAAACAAAACCAAAAGGGTACAAACAAAAAGCACGCACATGGGTGGATATAACAAACTAAGGGCTATGAACAAACTAATCGGAAGCAGGGAACAAAAAACAGTAAGGTACAAAACATCTACCAAATATAGCTTGCCGCTACGCTGCATTCACACGACCAGTAGGAATGACAAGTAGAAAATGACATTGACACGACAGCAACGACAGGAGCGACATGTGGCAACGACAATGATCCAGCACTGACTGGAAGACAAAGTGGGTACAAATAGGAGCGGGCTGATTGACTTAACAGGTGTGGCCAGGTGCCAATCAGCCGCAGATGAGGTGACAACAGCACACAGGGAGACAAACAGGAAGCTGAACCAAAATAAGAGCACTTGACAGGAACTAAAGACAGGAGATACTAAACACAGAGGAAACAAAGACAAATGCAGAGGAAAAAACTAAAACATAGACAAACTGTCAGGGGAAAGCCTAACAGAGGTGTTTCTTCACACCGATGCTTCAAATATGGCCATGCCTCTTGTGTGACTCGCACAGGTACCTACGAGCCGCTTGAATTCGATACCTCCTTATCACCCGCCCAACCACAAATTGAATTGAGTTAAGCAAAAGGAAAGCGCGAGTGACCCACATTTGTGACACACTTAGTGGGTGGTATGGAAACAGAACAGCAATGGCAGCAGGTAGCCAATTTCTTGGCAGAAAACATTCACAATTTATCTTATTAAGGTTCCGACAGGTTGAAATGTTGAAATTGAAATCGACTTTATTGGCTCAATGATGAGCATCAGAATTTTGTAAAGGCAGGATTATTTTATACTGTCTTTGTGCTTGTGTACCCAATGGGTGTGTGTACACGCTGGTTATTTAATTTTATTTTCATTATTAAGAATTTAAAAACAAAAATAAAATATTTAATTGATTGGTTCATTTTGAAATAAAAAAAAATTCAATGGAAAAACTGTTTTAAACTATGTCAATTTACCCCTCAAATTATATTTTACATTTCTGTTTTTGAAAATGATTTGGATATTTGCAGCAGCAGATTATTTCGTGATTTATGAATGACTTATACAGTTTTGAATTTCACCAGACCCATACCTCTAATTCTTTGTGGTTTACATGTGTACATGTGTGTTCCAGATAGCCAACATTGTGTTTCATTCGCAAAGCTCTTCTTTTTAACGTGCGTATCTCTTGTAAACTATCCACTTTAGCCGCCAGATGGCAGTAGACCGCTGAATATCTTAAAATGTCTTTTGTGGCAATTCCAACTTTGACCACAGCGTCCGATCCGATGAAGAGTGGCACTTTCCACCATTTTCAGCAGACTGCATTGCAAAATGAATTAACCCCTTTCTGTCTCTCACGCAAAATCCAACCAGGACTGGGGCCAAATGAATCACTTCCCTACGTTCAAATAGCAACTACTGGTTTCAGTGTCAGAATATAAAAAAAACACCTGCTGTTGGTCAGTGTTATTGTTTCATTGATGGTCATTTGAGCACGCAAGACATGAAATTTAGTATCCAAGGTCTCAGATTTACCCCGATAAGCACCACAAGAACAAGAGTGTGTCCATTAATAACTTAAATAGAATAGGATATGAATACAGTAGGTAAGGTTAGGTGGTATCCATTTTCTACCGCTTATTCCCTTTGGGGTCGCGGGGGGCGCTGGTGCCTATCTCAGCTACAATCGGGCGGAAGGCAGGGTACACCCTGGACAAGTCACCACCTCATCGCAGGACCAACACAGATAGACAGACAACATTCACACTCACATTCACACACTAGGGCCAATTTAGTGTTGCCAATCAACCTATCCCCAGGTGCATGTCTTTGGTTAGGTGGTAATCCAAATATAATGTGAAAATAACGACACCAAAAACAAAACCAGATAAAAGTCCAGTTGTACACATTTGACAAAGTGCAAATTGTTGTTGCATAAATATAAAAATTCTAATCACACCTTTTTTACAATCTTGCCTTTCGACACTGAAAAAAATGCTTTGTTTTTTCATTTTAATTGTTCGTATTTATTATTCCAATAAACCCATCATTTTTTGTTTTTCCATTCATTATCTTCAGAGACTCCTCCCACCCCCACTAAGGACTGTTTTCACTGCTGGACTCTAGAAAGAGGTTCCGCAGCCTCCGTAGCAGGACCTCCAGGTTGTGTAACAGCTTCTTCCCTCAGGCCGTAAGACTCTTGAACGCATCATAATTATCCCCTCCATTCCCCCCAAAAATGGATTAACTCGCTGGAATATAAAGACAATATAACACATATCCATAAACGTGGATGCATAAGCAAAAGTGCAATATATTTATCTATACAGTAATCTATTTATTTATATCTGCACCTTTTTGCTTTTATATCCTGCACTACCATGAACTAAAGCAGGGGTCGGGAACCTTTTTGGCTGAGAGAGCCAAGAATCCAAATATTTTAAAATGTATTTCCGTAAGAACCATATAATATTTTTTTCAACCCTGAACACAACTAAACGCGTGCATTTTTAAGTAAGACCAACATTTCTAGGGTATAATAGGTCTCTTATTCTTTGTAATAACATTGGTATTCTGAAGCTAACTGTGGAGGGGGCGTGGCCTGCAGGCCTGCAGCGAACACTGTGATTACAAGTGGAATTATTCATTACTTATCGTGTCAAGCGATGTCAGCTCAGATTTACCTGAGAGCCGGATGCAGTCTTCAAAAGAGCCACATCTGGCTCGCGAGCCATAGGTTCCCTACCCCTGAGCTAAAGCAACAAAATTTCGTTGTTATCTGTACTGTAAAGTTAAAATTTGAATGACAATAAAAAGTAAGTCTAAGTCTATTAAAAGAAAATTTAACGACCAAAACATTCACTGACCTTAATGTAGTGTCTTGGCGTCGTTTTCTTTGAAAGTGACGCCTCAAGAGGCGTTTAAACGAGTGAACACAAGCTATGCAGCCTCTTCTAACATGATTGTAAATGATTAACAAGGTTGATGGAATGGAAAAACAAAACAAACTTAATCTGGTCTCTGAGGTATTATACCTACTTACTAACCCATTGACCACTCGGCATCCTCCCGTTATGCGGTTAAAGACCTTTTCTTTTCCAGTCGCCCACTTAATGAGTGGCGCTCGTTCACTTATACACAGGAAGTGCTGGGAATGATTGCAAAGCCAAACGTGCCTCTAATTGCCTCCACGTCAAAATGGGCGTTGAGTAGGAGCCGCTGCTGCTGTGCCGTGCCGCGCTGTTTTCTCTCGCTGGGTTAATCAGACAGCATTTGTTGGGGGCTGCGATGAATACTGGGGAAGTAGATCGTAATTAATGCCGCACCCTCGCTTGACAAAACCGTCACGTGATCCAGAGCAGAGGACTCACCTTTACTGTCAACGTGTCTGCCGTCAAACTTCAAAGCTGGCTTTTATTTGAAGGGTCTCCCCTGGCGATTCGGCCGGTTTGTGTACTTTGTTGCGCTGCATGGATTGGATTGTCATGCCAACAATGCCGACGACCGAGACGTTCTCGCTACGTTTTAAATGTCAGTTTAGGAGGCGACGAAGCGTTGTGAAAATGCCGCCGCCGTAACTCCCCTAATGCCATTGATTGGCGGCAATTAAAACTAATCGAGCAAATCGATCACTGCAGCATTCAATTAATCTCTTCAGGCCCGTTAAGGCAGGCAGCTGCGCTGGGAGAAACCGATATCAGACATCTATAAGTGACTGTCTCTGTTTACTGACCCCAATCTCAGCGTATCATGTGCTGCGCCCGCTAAGTTTATCGATACAATACTTGACAGTATAAATATGACACACACACACACACAAAAAGATCTGCGACTCGGCGCTCAAGAAACATTTGACCACCGTCCTGTCAGCCAAGCAAATATCTCACTGCCAGTGATAGCAGGCGACGTTTAAATCTATTCACCACTCTGCAATGAGGCGCAATCCAACGGGACGAAGGCTGAAGATTTACATATCCCTCCAGTCACTTATTGCTTATGCGAACGACGGACGGGCTTGTGAGGACACAGCTGGCACACAACAACTCTCCATCATATCCTCCGAGTGCTCGCTTGATGAAAGTGAGGAGTAATCATTTGTTAAATCGATGATGAGTGAGTGGCCACCCAGCGAAAAGTTTTGTACTGATCCACAACTTCTTGTTTCCTGCTCAGTTCTGCTCACTGAAGCAAAATGCGAGTTCACAACACAAATCCTATTGACATGATTTGAACATTTTATTCTCCAGATGTAAAGAGCTGTGTTTTTGTTTTTTAATAACTATTAACTCCCAAGCTACTTCTACGATTATGAGACAGTTTTTTGTAAAGCTGCCTGCTAAGTACTATGGTCATCCGGATACGAGTGAATTGATTAACGTGGACCCCGACTTAAACAAGTTGAAAAACTTATTTGGGTGTTACCATTTAGTGGTCAATTGTACGGAATATGTACTGTACTGTGCAATCTACTAATAAAAGTATCAATCAATCAATCAAAGTGCCCTAGCTTACAAGTTTTCTGAGATAGCAGCTGTCTCTTCGTTAATTGTTATGCTTTGGACTACTAGCAAAAATTGGGGATATGAGCCTCCCCACTGCTATGCCACAGTGAACCCCGTAAAATCCGAGCAAAACGTATGGTGTCTCACTCGTTAGCATTAAAGGCCTACTGAAACCCACAACTACCGACCACTAAGTCTGATAGTTTATATATCAATGATGAAATATTAACATTGCAACACATGCCAATACGGCCGGTTTAGTTTACTAAATTGCATTTTTAAATTTCCCGCGGAGTTTTTTATTAAAATCATCGCGGAATGATGACGCGTGCGCGTGACGTCACGGACTGTCAGGAAATATTAGCGCAGCACCATTTGCGGCTAGAAGTCGTCTCTTTTCATCACACAATTAAACAGTAATCTGGACATCTGTGTTGCTGAATCTTTTGCAATTTGTTCAATTAATAATGGAGAAGTCAAAGTAGAAAGATGGAGTTGGGAAGCTTTAGCCTTTAGCCACACAAACACACGGTGTTTTCTTGTTTAAAATTCCCGGAGGTGAAGCTTTACTATGGATCAGAGCGGTCAAACAAACATGGTTCCCGACCACTTGTCAACCGGCAGGTTTTGGTGAGAAAATTATGGTAAAAAGTCAACTATTACCGCAGATCTGTGGAGTTTGCGCCGTCCTTGTATCTGCCGTGACTTCCCTCAGACACTGGCCTCAAGACACCCGTGGACACAACCCTCCGACTATCAGGTACTATTTATTCTCACTAAAACACTAGCAACACAATAGAAAGATAAGGGATTTCCCAGAATTATCCTAGTAAATGTGTTTAAAAACATCTGAATCTGTCCCAATGCAATCACCTTTTTTTTTCTAGTCCTTCGCTATCAAAATCATCATCCACGAATCTTTCATCCTCGCTCAAATTATAAGGGAAATTGTCGTTTTCTCGGTCCGAATAGCTCTTGCTGCTGGAGGCTCCCATTATAAACAATGTGAGGATGTGAGGAGCCCTCACCCTTGTGACGTCATCGTCTGCGACTTCCGGTAAAGGCAAGGCTTTTATTATCAGCACCAAAAGTTGCGAACTTTATCGTCGATGTAATCTACTAAATCCTTTCAGCCAAAACATGGCAATATCGCGAAATGATCAAGTAGGACACAAAGAATGGACCTGCTATCCCCGTTTAAATCAGAAAATCTCATTTCAGTAGGCTTTTAACTTGTAACACTAGCTCGATTTTACAAACCCCTCATTGTACAAACTAACTAAAGACTGAATAAATGATTTGTGGTACAAACTTTGTCTTAGTGTACAAACAGCGACTTTTATCTGTTCATTGTGTCCTTGGTAGCGCAGCCATTTCGTGACCGACAGCACATGCATTGTGGGCGAGCTGCTCGCTCTCTGGTTCTCATTCAACAGTGTTACTTTATGTGTTTAAGTGTTTTTCAGCCCTTTCACAGCATTTTTGTAATTTTGCTCAATAAATATGAGTTCAAAGAAAGCAATGGACGAGCAATGTGGGGATAGAAACATTCAAAAAGTATCCACAGCGTTGTTGACAATGCCTTCTCTCTCTCCTTTCTACTGCACAACAGTGAGATTTACCAACAAGGAATAGTAGATTTTATTTTTTATTCCTAATCATTTTAGTGACCTGGTTGTTAAAGTGAAGGAGTTTTGTGATGTAAAACTGTGAGTGCATCAAAGGGAGCATGACATAGTGGGTGTGTGTGCGTGTTTGTCAGCAGGGTGGCTGCATACAAGGTCAGTTCAGCCAGTTGTTATTTTTACCCTGTTTTGCAATAAGTAGTTGATCCATCACCCTCCTGTTATGTTTCTTTGATATTAAGTCTTGTATAGCACTTTATATTGTGTTCCAAGTGTGAAAGTTTTGACTAAAATATGGACCTCTGTCGAGGCTGAAACCCGTTCATATATATATACAGTATATATATATATATATATATATATATATATATACATATATATATATATATATGTCTTGATTGGATTATCCAGAGAATAGTGCTCGACGCCGTGGTAGAGCGCAATATGTAGGTGTGGGAAAAAATCACAAGACTACTTCATCTCTACAGAACTGTTTCATGAGGGGTTCCCTCAATCATCAGGAGATTTTAATGGAAGCATTCACATACAATGGTTTATATAGGGCACAGAGTGGGTGGGTACAAGCAGGCGTAAGGTGTGGTGATTGGCTCATGTGTTACCTAGGAGGTGTTTCCGTCTGTGGCGGCATGTTGAAATGATTTCACTGCGCTTGTTGAGGGATGATAGATCTGGATGATATACAATAAACAGTTTCTCTTTTAAGCATAGGTTGCATCTTTTATTACCACTGTTGCAAGGTGTGCTGGATGCAAGAATTTGCCATGTTATATTCAACATTATTGTCTTTGAGGTTCCAAATGTGTTTGCTGAGTTCTGTAGAATTCCGCAAAGTCTGGTTTCTAAAGGAGGCATTGTGATTATTCCATCTTGTTTTGAACGCTCCTTTGGTTAATCCTACGTACGTGTCGGATGTGTTAATGTCCTTGCGTGTCACCTTTGCTTGGTAAACGACTGATGTCTGTAAGCACCTTCCGTTGACAATAAGACAATAATGTTGAATATTCTATAACATGGCAAATTCTTGCATCCAGCACACCTTACAACAGTGGTAATAAAAGATGCAACCTATGCTTAAAAGAGAAACTGTTTATTATATATCATCCAGATCTATCATCCCTCAACAAGCGCAGTGAAATCATTTCAACATGCCGCCACAGACGGAAACACCTCCTAGGTAACACATGAGCCAATCACCACACCCTACGCCTGCTTGTACCCACCCACTCTGTGCCCTATATAAACCATTGTATGTGAATGCTTCCATTAAAATCTCCTGATGATTGAGGGAACCCCTCATGAAACAGTTCTGTAGAGATGAAGTAGTCTTGTGATTTTTTCCCACACCCACATATTGCGCTCTACCACGGTATCGAGCACTATTCTCTGGATAATCCAATCAAGACATATTCCGCTCCAAATTGACATTTGTTGAGCACTGTACGACGATCCGAAATGGAAAAGTTCAGCATCGACTACTCCACGAAGAACATTCCCATACCCGCGCAGAAGGACTACAAGCAAAGACTCATAGAAAAGACGGAACACTTCCTAAGAAGGATGCGGTGGAAAGCACACTTTTTCCTCCACCCTGAAACAAAAGGAACGCAAAAGGAAACTTACGGATTCAAATCTACCAAGAACCCACCCACAGTCAAGGAATTAAAGGACTTTGAGAACGACATGCTCAAAATGATACAATCAGTCAAATTTAAGCCAGCCCGCAACCCATTCCTCACCAAGCTGAAAAATGACACGGAGCGCATCAAGAAAGTAAGCAACCTCATCATAGCCGCCGATAAAACCACAAACTTCTACAGAATGGACATACCAGAACATAACTCTTTACTGGACAAAAGCATCACCAAATCATACAAAAAAGCGCAACCCAACACTTTACAGAACATCCACCTGGAAAACAAGCGGATCGCAACCGAACTGGACATTGAGGACAGGGTGGACGCCACAGCCAACAAAGAAGCCTTCATCACATTGAAGGACCACAAACCCAACTTCGCAAATAACCCAACATGCCGACTAATAAACCCAACTAAATCCGAAATAGGAAAAATCAGCAAAATAATCCTGGACAGAATCAACGCAAAAATCAAGGACAAAACACCACTCAACCAATGGAGAAATACAGCAGCAGTAATCAAATGGTTTAACAACATCCAAGACAAACAACAACACAACTTTATCTCCTTCGACATCGAATAATTTTACCCTTCCATCACGCAAGACCTACTGACCCAAGCACTAAACTTCGCCTCGGACTACGACTCAATCACAGACAACGAAAGAAACATCATCATCCACGCAAAGAACTCCATACTCATCCACAACAGTACACCAAGGCAAAAAAAGAACAATTCAACATTTGACGTTACTATGGGGAGTTTTGACGGAGCAGAAACGTGCGAACTTGTTGGGAGTTTCCTCCTCTCCCAGCTTGCTAGCCTCAACCTGAACCTTGGTATTTACCGTGATGACGGACTGGCAGTGTGCCCCGCCTCGCCAAGGAGCAGCGAGAACACCAAGAAGCGCATATGCCAAATCTTCAAAGAAAACGGCCTACGGATCACGATTGAAGCCAACAAGCAAACCGTCAACTTCCTCGACGTCACTTTCAACCTGAGAAATAACAGCTACCAACCATTCACGAAACCCAACACAACACTCCAATACGTGCACCATGACAGCAACCACCCACCCACCACCACGAAAAGAATACCTACCGGAATTAATAAAAGGCTATTGATGCTGTCATCTAGCAAAGCTGAATTCGACCAAGCAACCCCCCCGTACCAGAAAGCACTTGATGAAAGCGGATACAACTTCACCCTCACCTATGAACCCACTCCAGGAAACCAACCAAAAAAGAGCAGAAAACGAAACAACATCATCTGGTACAATCCGCCATTCAGCAAAGACGTCTCAACCAACATCTGCCGCAAGTTCCTCACTCTGATCGACAAACACTTCCCCAAAGGCAACACCCTAAGAAAAATATTCAACAAGAACAACATTAAATTGAGCTACAGCTGTATGAACAACATGCAACAAATCATTTCAAACCACAACAAAGCAATTGCAAAAGGACTGCCTACCCCC